>NW_019212932.1:0-56265 GCF_002532875.2 Varroa jacobsoni | reverse complement strand
TATTTACTTTTGTGTGAAAACGTTTCTAACATTTTTTTTGACCGTAGGCGTTGTCTAACGAGAAACGTAACTCGATGATGAGAAGAAGGTCTCACAGTTTTTAACAACGACTAGCCATTTTTGAAACATAAACGTAAAACGTGATTCGTTCTTTCAGGTGTAGACTATAGATACAGCATTAGATGTTCGAAACAAGCTGATTTCTGCTATTTTCTGCTATGGAACTGCCCAACAAACCGATAGAATGATTCAGACTTAATTGGACCAACGTGATGGAAGCCTATTACGAAACGACAGACTAGATGACTTCTCTAACAGCTTCAGATTAGGAACTCGGCTTCAAAGCAGTTTAAAGATGTTAAAATTTTCTTTAGTATAAAACTGAAAACAAAAGAATAGCGTACTTTGTGTTTCAGATATTATATTTGTATGGTGCTGCTCAATAGGCACTGGTTCGAATGAGTGCAAGCACATAGTCCTGATACTATACATATAATCGAAAAGACCAATCTTTCTGCTGCAATTTGTTGGGCTTTCGGTAGTTGTGCCTCATCGTTCCGCAATAGACTTCCTTCCTGTTAAAGAAATCACTCACAGTCGAGGCTGTGCTGCCTGTAGATCCGAACAATTGTAATCCAATCGAGCAAAGGCAGGCCTGTAGTGGCAGAACAGAAACATCTTCATCCGAAATCTGTTAGAGTTCTGCTAGTTCTGTCATAAACGTATGCATGTTTTCTCATTTTCGCAAGGCAAGCAAACAATTCGTGATAGAAGTTCGATTGAATTCTGATGATTCTCAAGGTGATTAGGCCGAATTTTCGCACAGCAGAGCCTTCTAATGTATAGTTAGCTATTTTTTGCGGTCGTCCAGGACTCGGCTTTCGGCTTAGCTAGAGGTATCGAATATTTATGCGAAAAGACCTTTATCAGTTAAAACGCATAGTTCGTCTAGAAAATTAGCATAAGCAGAGGCGTCTGTTAATGGCAATCTTTCGTCATTTTAATTCGGTGCTTATGTCTTCCAGAGATGCCTGACCACGTGGGACCTTACGTCATTGGGTGAGTTTCCCTCAAACGCTAAGCATTTCTATGGAGCACTTTCTCTAAATTATCTAATAAGACTTTCACAAGTCAATGTCGATTGCTGAAACAAAACGAAATGCAATATGCTATTATTCCAACATGGATGAGATGTGAGAGCTCTGGCCTCAGACAATGTCTAGCTTTTCGGCATCTACGGTTCGTTGTGCCATTGTAACACGCATAGTAAACTCTGGTTTTGTGACAAACTATACCAGTAGCAGATTTTGGTGGCAGATAATACAACATAAATGCGAATATTTTATCTAGGGAACTTCTCTAAGTAGGGAACAATGTTTTCCCATGAACGCCCCTAGCGAAATTGAACATTGCCACTGAACCGTTTTTAACTTTTCAACTATATCTGTAAATTGTACTTGTTTATTACAGTAACATCGTGCGACTTGAGTGAATTAACACGGGGTGTTTAAAAAGTTGTTCTAACGATGACCCAAAGGCTGAATGGCTTTGTCGATTATCTCTGTTTTATACCATGTGATCAAGACGAATGCATGTGTGGGGCAACAGGTGGGCATAAAATAGGGACTTTTACACTGATTCCTTGTCGAATCATCATCAAGTAAATTCCAGTAAAAGTAGCGTTTTTTTTTTTTGAAGACAAACAGCGGTTCAGATTTGGCGAATTTTACGTTTCGCGACCATTACCACTACGCTACTGCAGCTGAAAAACGGCCAATTTAACGTCTGTCAGTTGTTAGGCGCAGTAATGGCTATAGCTGTCGTCGACTTGTATCGGCCAATAAGCACTACGCGGATAGAAAAGAAAGTAATTTAACTGGAAAGTCATTGCTTTCTAAGTCGTCTCCTGATAGGTTTTCACACTTCGAAGTGTCCCGGCAAAGACCGGACAAAGACTTCAATTGTCTTTAGCAAGCTTGCTAAAAGGGTGCACAACTCTAAACGAACAGTATTTTAATACTGGTCTCAAATAGCAACGCTTGGCTAATCAAATGCTTTAGGGCGAAAAAAAAAGCTGGATAGTAATAGATAAATAAAATGGGTATAAACCCAGTACCCGATACGGTGGACGATACGAACTTAATGTTCGGGTGCTATTGCAGCTAGAGAATACTAGCTGAAGTTCTACGCTACGGTAGAGAATACCGGTCCCCGTAGGCACAAATGTTACATTAATTTCTGTAAGAAAAGGAAAAAAGGGCAATCTCTAATTGCTATCCGTTATTTCATTGTTAAGGGATAGCTATCAAAGCGACACAGCCCTGCCGACAATATAATACATATACGCTGTGGAAAAAATACCTCTGTTCGGTGCTACGTAAAAGATATGCACACCGGTTTACCAATAGGATAAAAATATGATCCGCAGATTTTCGGGTTTATAACGACAACAACAACAACACATGCTGCATAATGCTGGCACGATATGATGTGCTTGCTCTATGATAACTAAAACCCTGCATAACATAAACAGACAATACATATCGAATGAATTGGATAGCAAGTATGATATAATTTAGACTCGAGGTCTATCTATCTTGGCGTTATCACACATGGCGCCGGATTAACGACGACTTACCACTCTCGTATAATACGGTTATTGTCATAGGTAAGTTTACGTCTCGTTTGTTAGCGTTGACCTAATCCCTCAGCATAAATCTAACAAGCAAATTAGTATGACGTTCATGGCTGGGAAACTTCGTCTTGAGCAGAAGGTCATTGCGAGTCAGAAAATGATAGATAACTAGAGATGAGCTGTCAGTTCGGCTGGAACCTTCGAGCGTGAGCAGATTGATTGATATGTACCGTATTAGTGAGATTTCACAGCAGAACAACTTGCCAAGTAAGAGTTTTAATAATAATACTTAATAAAAAAAATTTTTCCCTGAACCGTGAGGCTACCACACAGTGGAGGAACAAACTTAATTTTGTCAGGTGACGTTTAAGATTAGATTACAACAAACCTAATTGTATCTAGAATTGTAGAAATAATAGGATAATTAGTGCGCGTAACGTTTTTTTATTAAGGTACAGAACCTTAGTAACGGGTCGTTCTATTTATAGTCAGCTCTAGTATCACTCTATATAGGGATACTTTTACTCTTTCGTGATAATTCCAATATCGGAGACAGTTTGTAACAACTGTATACGACTTTGTTGCTGATACAAAAATGAACACGTATTTAGCACATATACGTACCAATGTGCCACGGTCTACACACAGTAAATGTCTACGTACTTTGTAGATTTGAGGTTACATCTCACTACCACAGAGCTGAGTGTTCCTCTTTTTCGCTTACCCTAATTCAGTGATATTGGGAAAGCTTAAGAAACAGTGCTTACCTACCGTATAGCGGAAGGAGCTCCATTGAGTTCTCATATTGTATACGATGTTAACCTTACCTGAATAGCGATCATTGGAAGGTGAAGTCTGATGAATCGTAGGCCATTGCAGGCCACTAAACGTGGCAAGTATGACTATGCGCTACCTGCTTACGTCCATATATTTAGGTCAGCTTAGTCTTACCATATGGGGCCTGTCAGGCTTTTGTCAACCGGAGCAATCGCGGTTATCGAACAGATATGCCCCCGTAATGCTGAAGCATTCAACAGATTATTTTCACGCAAAAAACGTGACTTCAATTGCACTTCGACATGCTGTAACACAGCGAAGATGCGACGTAAAAATGTAATCTAACTTAACGCCGATTTTATGGCCTCGTCCTTATTGATTCTGACACGCGTTGTATACAACATTGCATTAGCTGCCGGTAATGCCGGTGATAATGGACTGCTCAGGTCATCATGGCGTTGCCAACGGCCTATAGGGGTATCCATCAACGTAGATTTACGATGCCTCTGACTATTCAGGTGTACTAGAGGTTCATTTGCATTGGTCAACGACAATATCTGGTTGAAACCAAGCTATCCTAATGTGAACCGTACGCGGTCTCAGAGGAAAAGCCACAATTAGTTTGACCGGTCATTGTAGCTCAAATTGATAACGTAATTTAAAAAATAGCAATTCATCCCATGTATTCGTCGTAAGAATATGCATGATTTACTCAAGTCTGCTGGGAATGTTGTGTCTCGGGTATGATCTGTGCTCGGCTACTTCTTCCTCATCTTTAACTCCAACATCAGCCGAATCTTCCGAAAAAAACGCTTCTTTGAAAAATAGCTATTTTTTTTTTTTTATCACCGGTCTTTACGCTGTTCCCGCTGTTACGCCAGACACTGAACCTCTGACTCCTTATGCATGCAACCCCATTTGGCGTAATGTAAGCATAAGGCACATTTGGAGTATTGAACAACGTTTTGTGGCTGCTGGCCTATTTGCCCACATATCTGAACATTACAGTATTTCATTTCATATATAGGATCATAGACTTTACACATACATAGGTGTTCATTAACAATCAATGATCTGACTTTTTTGCTAAAGGCTTTTAATGGCCATGAATATATAGAAATTCGTATATCGAACGCTTGTGATATTATACATCAGTTCAACGATACATGCGGTATACATAAGCTATGATAAAGGCACTTAGGAACTTGACGGATGCATGTCATACTGAAAGAAGGCCCGTGGTCGAGTCCGGCCAGTCTGTGTCGATGGATGTCTGAACGCGCCTGTATACTGAGTAAGTTCATTTGCAATAAATGCACAGATGAACATTGTTTCTAATTATAATTTTCTGCTATCCAGTGCACAGGCTACGGGTTTCCACTAGGCAACAAGCTAGACGATGAGAAAACGCTAACTACATCGAAGAACAACATCCGATTATCAGAATATATAGTAGGGAAAGTATATAGGAATTAGGTAACCACATGAAACAACCGCTCTTCATTGAGATAGGCGTGCAGATTACATAGAAATCGTCGAAAGACTTTGTTACCCGTGTGCAATGGAGAGGGTTCGCCAGCGCTTCATCGCGTAATATTCACGGCACGACAAGGTAGTAATAAATCCAAAAAAGATCGCGCCATTGTGTCGTATTTTGTGATCTTCCACTAAGTTTACTATCCATAAACCCCTTCAAAATGCCGAGTTGCAGACTGTTTAGGCTAAAACTAGCCCAGTTTGTTTCTAGCCCAAATAGATGCTTGTTTCTGTGTCATCATGTAGAAAACGACGGAAAGCCAGAGGACGAACACGTATTGGATAAATCGACCTTAACAAGCAACGCGCCATGTTCACAGGACGATATGTCAAACCATACCTATAATCGTTGCTAATGATAGATTTAAACATATGTCACAGTGCATAGGAATGAATTATATCACCATTCAGTAGCAATTTCTGGTTGGGTACCGTAATGACTTTCGTGGCCGGAGCACCGTCCGATTTGATAGAGCATGGTCACGCGTTCGGCAGCAAGTATCCCCGCAATGATATTTTCGCTTCAACTTATCTGAATATAGCTGCTAGAACTATCTATCTAACGATGGTTGTTTCATGTGTTCGATTATCCTGTTTTTTTTTTTACTTCATGATTATGACTGGCACGCTTCCTGTCGTCGGCGGCGGCCTCCTGCCCATTTTCCTGTTGTGTTCATCGCTTTCTTCCGCGCCTTGATTATCGGATCGATGCGAACGCCACTCGATGGGCGTATAGGCGTTGGGTCCTGTTGTGGTACGGGTATGTACCTCGTGACCGGCATGGTAGCTCGGAACCTAGCTGGTCCCGGCGTTATTTTCTCGTTTTGTTTTGCCGCGTTAGCGTCGCTGCTGTCCGGTAAGTAAAGTGTACAATAAAACGTAGGTACGAAAAAAATCTCTAACGAAATTTTTAAAACTCATATATTCTTCAGAAATGAATCTGTCGCAGTCAAAAATATGCTCTTCGACGTCCATTTCAAGAGATACTCACGAGTACGTGCATGCATTTATGTGGCTTATTTTATACATATGTATAGGATAAAAAAAAAAAAAAAACTGGCAAGGTGGAGAACGCTTTGCCGGAATGGTATCTAAATATACGCAGATTTTATGCTTTAATAGATACACATTCATTTGAACCATTCAAAGAACGTGTAAATAAATGCCAAACGTACTTTTTTTTTTACAGAATTGATTGATTTTGTTCAGTTAACTTAACATTGAGTTCGAAGGTACACTGCGTAACTGCGGTTTATCAATTCCGGTAACGAACCTTATGATAGGAACAACTTAGGTGTAGGGCGCTAGAATGAAAAAGGAAGCAACAGGGGCGCAGGTAGCTGGCAAAACGTTTAGCATTGGCACAATATGCACTACTGCTGCCACCACCGCTGTCAACAATGACATGAGAAACATGGACAGCACCTTAAATAGACATTTCAGCAAGGTCTCCAAATAAATGTTTATTAAGCCGAATATATGTTGCACTAAAATGCGTCATTTAATACCTGTCTTAAATTTTTACCTAGCCTAAACGCAGGATACAGAAATTTTCTCAGGATGGATCTTCACTATTTGTGTATTTCCAAAAGCAGTTCATTCTATGCAGGACACTGTTGAAAACGTACATAGAATGAATCAAGTAATGCTATATTATAGCGTTTATTGCGATGTGTTAGGCTTGCAAGGCCTGTTCTATGATGAATAATCTTTATTAAATTGACTACCTCGTGTAAAATGTGCATTAATACCCACCGTTGGATACTTAAGAAGAATTTTAATCTTTTCCTCGCGTTAATCGAATCACACAAACGAAACCTTCACAGATTTCTCTTCGCTCCTCTAGAGTGGTTGTTTGCGATGAAGACAATTAGCCTGATGCCTCAACAAACATTTTTATGCTTATTTTCAATTCTGGCGCCGTGCCGTCTGCTTTGATTGAATCAAGGCTAATGGTTGGCTCCAAATGAGATTAGTAGTAATACCGCTATGATAAGGTAATGCACTTTAAATATGTCTTAATCTCATTTACACGTTCGAAAAATAATTAACCAGTTGTTTCAATGACCGGACCATTAGGTTCGCTAGGGTGGTCGTTGTTCCGGAAAGTGGTAACCTAAAGCGACCTCGACAATTCATTGTCATTGCTCGAGGTTGGAGAAAACGAGCACAGGTTAGATTGATACGTAACGCAGCATTAAAAATTCGACCTTTAGCGGCTCAGCTAAAGGAGCGATGCTAAAGCATAATTTCGAAAAACTGCTCATTTGAAAATGATTGTTAGCTACGAAAACAGCTTAAAAAAAATTTCTTAATATGAAAATTATCTAAGTAAAGACAGAATGAAGACATTAATTCTAACTTAGCAGCTTATAATTTATAGAACACAGAAATACACAGACCGATCCTTACAGAAATCAGTTGATACACCGTATTGATTGAAATAGTCGGCCGATGTTCATTTTTTGGTTATTATGAGAATAAAATAGGGAGGTAAGAATAAGAGGTAAAAAAAAAAAGGGATATAGATAGTTACGAATGAGACTAAAGTGGGATCCCTACATCGCTTGATGTTGTGCACTCAAAATCGGTCCCTACGCAGACTAAAATCAATATAAAGGAGATAGTCAAAACTGTCGGTGGATATCACAGAAGAAGCCCTTATGGACGGTAGATATCTTATGGGTAGTGTATCCAGAGCCTAAAGCCAGGATGGTAATAAATGCGTCATGGTCGCGTCGGATTGCGTCATCGCCAAACCATGTTTCGATTCAGTCGGCTAGCTACTGTATTATAGTAGTACGCTCGCTATGAGGCAGTGTCGTAGGTAGCGAGCCTTAGTCCTGTGGACCCTGTTGATATAGCAGATGGAAGAGTACAGCGATTCCTTACAGTTAGGCACATAAAATACGACCTATACAGTTTTTTTATTACCAAAAAAATGAAGCTTGCAAGCAACTCATACCTATGCAATTGATATATGCGCAATTCTGTGCTGGTTCCACACGTAAACCCAAACAGAATATTTAAAACGTTCAACGAAACTGTTGACTTTGGACAGCCGTATATGGCCTGCTCACGTTTAGCGGGGTCTAAATATTTATGCCGCATAATAATACTAAACAATATATCGTAACATTTAATAGAAAGCGATGCAATTTCTCGTGTTTCGACCATCCGTACGTTTCATGTCATTTTAACATTCCACGTCCCTTCTACGATATTCCTTCTTATTATGTTTCGGAAGGCAGCTATTACCGATGCCAGAGTCGATCTTCTTTGCTACATTGCCGGAGGGAAAAGAGCTCCCGTGGGGAAAGCGTTGACGAGCATGAAAGAAAAAGACGGCACTATCCGAGTAAACTAAAATTTAAACCGTTCCCAAAAAAAGCATTTCCTTGAGTGCATCACCAGGTGCCGCCTTCGCTAAGCGTCGAAAACCCTCACGCACCCAAGCGTCGCTAACCTTATTAGAAGCGCGACTGCACTAGACCAGTCACGCAGACGTCGTCCCACGCTGACTTTCTAGAAACGATATCCTGCCCCCTCCGCCCCGCCCCAACAACGACAAGTAAACAACAATTCTGCGCCCTTCTTGTAGCAGCCGTAATAAACTACAAACGTGTGGCTATTTAAACCGCTAGGGTATGCGTTATAGATTGGTACAGGAAAGGTAGATCTTTTAAGATCACCAGCTCGGAGATAGCTGAACTTGATGTAACCTTTTGGCACTGTGAGAGGTTTCACTTCGTAACAATCACGATCAAAGTTATCATTCACCAACAGGCTGAATTTCTAGGCACTTGACATAGGCGGTAATTCGAACGAATGCGTGTTGGATCCTCTCTTTCTCCGTTGATCGGTCACATTTGTCACTAGATTGACATCTATAGTATTTGCTAGTTTCTGAATCCTTCAGATCTGAAATTCTATCTACGGACAATATTCTGTCACGATGCTGGTGTCGACGCATGTCTTACCCCGAAAGGCACAGTTTGTGTCTCAAATCTCTCTCGAATTTCAGCGCCATACTCTGGATAGGCGACGCTTCCAAAAGAAGGCCGGACTTGCAATTAAACAAACTAATTAATGTAATTATATAGAAAATGGAACGAGCTATAACAATTGATGGCGCTGTTAACGCTACGTCGCGCTGGTGAATCACTCTACGGTGTGCACGGACGCCGGAAAATCGCACGTGATACTTGCATACAATAGCATATCGTAGTATAATAGAAAAAATAGTACAGTGCATAGACCATAACTGTGAAAATCATCCAATTCAGCTTTGTGATTCGTGTCGAAATAATAGTGGTAACAATACAAAGGTTGTTGTTTGTAACGAGGGCGAAGCCAGTGTATTGCCCTTCATTTTAATACCGCTTCAGTGCCGAACCGCTCCCTTGTATTGTTTTTATCTACGTTCCTTCCACTTTTGATGAGTACACTTCAGCCTTCATATTTTTTTCTATCAAAAATCTTAGCGGATCCTAACAGCATCCTTTGTTCCTCACAAATAATCAGCTTTAGTTAGTAACACCGCTCGCAGATAAAACCATTGAATAAAAGAAAAATCAAAAACATTTTTTGCCACACATTTCGATTGCTATGGCCGAAACAGTTCTACAGACCTGGACTGACGGATTAGCATACCATTTGAGCAACCCACCGGGTCCGTTCCTAGCTCAGATCCACGGTGTCGGCTAGACATACAGAAATGTATTTATGAAATCTATTTTTTATTGGACCAGAACGTCGAGTCTATATACGCTTTTAGCAAGTTATCAGTGATACGTGTTTATCGTAGCTGAGATGTTAGGCAAGTGCGATTCCTCGTTCAAGCAGGCCGATGATCAACACTCTGATAGGGCAAACATTGCTTCAGCATAATCGGACGCGGTAAACATAGCCAATACGGCAAGCTTGGCGTTTGCACACTGAATAGTTAAGACGATATCACCTCGCCTAGGTGATGTGGCCTGCCTGAGATAGTGGTACTTTGAACAATAAAAAAGTTTATAGAAACTAACGAGAACCGCTTGGATAATGCACAAGTTCGACCTGGATTATGTGGACTATAAAAGTAGCCATAGAAGCTTTAATTGTTACTCATTTCTGTGGCGCATATGTACATGCAAAGCTGAGCGATGCCGATGATACACGATGGCTATTTATTAAACTATTAATTAAATATACCCAAAGACAAACAATATTATGCTTCTTTGATACTTAATTTAGCGATGAGTCCAAAAAATACGTTGCCTGACCCGTTATCACTAGTTATCGCTGCGAAAATCTGCTCGCTCTGAAGCCGTAAAAGGACGACCAATGACTTCGGGTATTATGCAATTTCCTTGATATTTATATTAGAATTGAACATTCGGCTAAGCTCGATAAGTACAACGACTCACCAATAACTCTAAACAGACGCTTTTGCTATACGAACAATCGAAAACAACAAGTAGAATTTTTACCACAAATTATATAGGTTAATAGTGATACCAATAACATTGATACCGAGCAACGAGATAGCCTCGTACTAGCCGCAACGTGTGGAAACACCTTCAATATCGATACCGTCCCCAGTAGGACCATATTGATAGAAGAAAGGAACCCATTCGCTTGCCGCCGCGACGAAAGTTGGCCATATCTCTCGCTTTCGAAAGGTCATTTGAACGACGTTAACAGCTAGGCGTAGATAACAATGACGTTTGATACTGGAAGGCATAGAAAATATGCCTTTAGTAGAAGCTCTTCGCTTGCCCCTTTCGTATGTCAATAGTAGGTTAGACCAATAACATATAGAATAGACATTATACCATCTATACCATATGTTATACCAGAAAACATAGTTGTTTTTTGCCTTGGAACTATGTACATGGCCATTGTACCTTATATCTATAATCTAACGCAACATTACGCAAACGGTAGTTTCATGACCTAAGCCAGACAATAGGAAAAGTTATTTGTAAGTGCAACTCACTATAGCAATTGAAAAACATTTTAAGGCTTAAAAAAATCATCTTTGGGAGGCCAGCTTTTTTTGCTACTTTTTGTAAATCTAATTTTTTTCGCTTGCATCTTGCAGCTGAATCTATCTTAAATAAAGGAAAAACCGTCGGACAAAAGGCCTTTTCGAGGCCAGATAAATGCAAGTCGAATAACTGTCATATACCATCACACATCTCAACTGAGCCGGTAACCAAAAAAAAAAAGCCACGTAGACGAATAACAGATACGTACCTGTTGAGTCACTGCACGCGACTTCATTCAGAGAACGAAGGCCGTCCAACCATGGCACTTGCGATACATTCCCCTACACAAAACAGCGTACTGATATAACGAGAACGTTTTACCAACCTTACAATAGTAGACCAACTTACAATAGTAACTATTAAGTTGAAGGGATCCAGACACGCAACTAAATGTGACCGTAACCGATAACTCACTATACGTACTGAGCTATGATGAGTGTGGTCTGGTAACAAGAAGAACTACGATATGCTACAAACAGCACGATACGCTAGCGTGAATGTAAACGATTTCCATGGATGGGCAACGATCAGCCAGAAAACTTGGTATGTACGTATGTTTGCAGTTCTTTTGTTTCGTATCCATCTATGGTTAGAAGCACGTACACCTTTTATGCTATGTGGGACATGTTTCAATTACAATCGTCGTTTTCGAACAGTCAGAAATTAAGTTGACGACGCATTAATATCCAGTTCACTAAAATGAATTTTGTCCCCTGAACAGGCGAATTTTTAAGGCCTAGTGAAACTTGTCTCCAGAAATCCTGATAACTTCATTGGTTTTCCGCGCAAACTTCAAGCCGTAAATGCAGATGTCTTGCCTCTTAGAGCCGATTTGAAGCAGTTGCATTTAGCATTCACGTTGACCGTATTTCGTTGAACACCGATGCCTTTGTAAAAATAACAGACGAACTCAACATGTTCCACCTTCACAATTGCCTCGTTCCACGGATTCGAGTAACGAGGATATGGAGACAGGCATTGAAAGCGTTTCGCTATTAGATCGAAGCGCTTACCTGTAAAGTGCATATGCTAACACAGAAAGCAGAGAACCCGCCCCATTTTGTCAACTAGATTGCAACACTATAGGAATTGACGAGGTTTCGTATTTTTTTCGAGTTTTGTTGCGAAGAGACAGTAGCAATGGAGCAGAAGCATCTCGTATTGAAACACATGAAAACCACGTAGCAAGTAAACTAAAAATTTACGCTCTTAGCAGTCGTGAAAAAGCATGGATCACCGCCGACACTAGCGGGTAACAAGTGTTTCGCTTGTCTCAGCTTGAAGAAAAATTTCAATATGTATGCTAAAAACCTTTAACACAAAAATAGCTTAAGGGTCGGAGGATACGCACCTTCAGTGTTCGGAAAATCACGTTCTGCTCGTTGCCATCATCACATGGCTCATAGACAATTTGAAGTTCTTCAGCGAGTCGATGTGAGCAGATGGGATGGTGGTTATGGGTTATAAGGCCCGACCATCGAAGTAAAATATCGTTGACTCCTATTCTAAAGAACGATGACTGCATCTACCTGGCAACTGTCGTTTTGATTCAACCCTGATAACATCCTCTAAATAAATCGCTATCGCCATGCTTTGTTTGGTCCTTAATCCCGCTTTTCTTGCAAACAAAAGCGCTCTTTACTCGTTCGAAGAATTTACAACCTAAACTTCGGCCTCTGTCATCTTCATTATTGAGACATGGGAGTATAATATTTTTTTTGAGGCTTTATGAAATTTATACTATTATGTCTTTGGCAAGCGGACGGACAATGCTGCCCCAAAGATAGCGGCCATATGCATCATATACAAAATGAATATAACCTATCGCCTTATTTCTAAATACTGCCTACCGGTCAACATTGCCTCGCATTTTTTAGCATAAGCATACATCGGTTATTTCTCTATTTTCATAAACCACCTAAATTTGTTTGCTGTTGATTAGAGTTCGCCAGACGTCACGGTAGCAACTGATCTTGTATATATTTTTATTTTTGTATTTGTACTTGTATAGAACTCTCGCAATCAGCTAACAAACCTATTCATTTTCAAGGAGGTTTGTGTTTATAGACAACAAATATTTGCTCAGTCCACTAACACTTGCGCATGAGCGTGCATCCTACACCTGTAGAATCTCATCATTAGACCTTTTGCTCCAAAAATGCAATCCATAAAATCTGCCGATGGAAAAAGTCTTCGCATAACCATAGAAACTAGCTAGATAGAAACTAGATTATTTCGAACTGTGACTCTGCTGGAGGGCAATAGCTCTTACCCCCTGGATATGTTTTCTTACTTAATGAACCTGTTCGTCTTATTTAGTTCCACTGCATCGGATACTCCGAATCGAACTATCACCCGTGGGGCAAAGCAGCCCAGCACTAACAAAACATCACAATCAAATCTTAACCTCGTTTATGAATCAACTTGAGTGTCGTTCAAAAAGAAATCTGAAATCTGAAGAACACACAATTGATATTATCAACACGTGAAGTTTTCTGTACTATGCAAACAAATGTCTGATGAATCATGGCAGAGCGGCTCTATTAGCGTGTGAGACGTAAGTGCCTGTGTATACTTCGCTAATGTATACGATAATACGAGGCTTACCTGCGCCTACATATACAAGCACATAAAACACGTACAGGGACGGCACGAACGAGCAGAAAACAAGCAAATAGCTATAGAAAAATACACAAACAGATCCTTTATAGCGAAAAGAAACAGCCAACATGTAGAGACAGCGTTTAAGGCTATATTTTTTTGAATTGTATGTAACCGTAACAGACTATAAAAAGAAATCGATGCGTCCGTTGACAATTGTTATACAGTATTGTATATATGTTATTATATATACGTATGTATGTTATTACTATATTCAAGGTTGGACACGCCAAACACTAATCGTCCATGTAAGAGCTATTATCAAAAAGGAAAGATACAGGAACTTGCTGCTTTCATTTGCTTATTTTATTTTACTTTCTCGCCCATATCGATCTACAACCTAGAACATAGAAACAAAAACACATCGTAGCTTCTAGCCGGAAAAACACGTTTTTACGTAGTTTTAATAACTTAATAACATGAGTTGCTCCGTGTGGTATAAGACGCTCAAGTTTATTATAGAGAAAATACCGACAATTTTGTAATATATAGAACCTTCAGAACGGAATCGTTTGGGTGGTCGAGCCTCAATTGTCACACCTGTGTGGATTAGACTCAGATGATTTGAATAAATAGCGCGAATATGTCCCCATAGAAATTAAAATAAGCCGATAATGATATACTCTGCAATTATAGGGTTATAGATGGGGGTGCACGAAGTTGGAATAGGCCATTTTGAAAAGCAGGATAATTCTACGCACATTAGCTGCTCAGATTCGCAGAGGTTTGAGGTACTTTTATAGTAGCACTTGTGGATTTTTACCTCAACAAATAAAATGGAGTAACAGAATTATTTAAGCCCAGTACATCGTTTGTGTTTTGATGTACAGAGGGAGCAACGATGGCTATGAAGCGCTCGGTACCCATATCTCGCTCGAGTGCAGAAGCGTGTATACGTTCTGTACAACCTAAATCTAACCAAAGGCACAGCCTGAACACCGTTAGGACAAACTAATTCTAATGTTCTTGCTGACCTCCTTCTTCTACGAACAGGCGAACGAAAAAGCGGGTCGTTCGTATATTCTCATACACAGTTTTTACATGTCTACCACCTCAGTTGGAACTGAGCTAAGCGTTGCTCTCCGTTCATCATCCTGTGGATTAGTTTACCACTGGATATTTCCAGAAGGCAAACAGCAGAAATGGAGGATCCCTAAAAAGAAAATCAAGGGTGAAATATCGTCGCTGACAGTGACTAAGCATACTAATTTTGATACGTACCCCATATTATCTGCGTCACCATTTTGCTGTGGTGCAAGCTTCCGTTTATCGCCGTTGCTGCTAAGAATAGCGTTGCCGTCATTTAGAGCCATTAGTAAAAGACATGCTAATTATAATGATCCTATATACACTTACGTGCATAAACGTTAGCATGCATATGTGTGGTGAGTTTAACGATTTTCACGGGTCTTTTTGCCCATAAGTATAGTTCAATTAGGTAAAACCATACTGAAACAATTACGTCTGTGGAAAATTTGATTTATACTAAATGATGCAAGAGGTTTTGCCATAGACTCGAATGTAATTTGAGGATAAAGTAACCAATTTTACACAGCGATATAAATAGTTATTTTTCTACAGGAAATTAGGCCTTTTTTTCTAGCTATACTTTTCTACGGTTTTAACAAAGAAATCAACAGACAGCGATTCTGCCGATTTCTAGTTCTCAGAACGGTAGGCAGAAGCTTGACCAACGAGCTCTTCGGCAATGCGTTAAACTACCTAGCTCTGAGTTTTACTTATTATACCGTCCTTATTGGATTTCTTCGATACCCATATGCTGTAAGAAAATGTTTGCCTTATGGGCTTATAGCGTGGCTGGCGATTCATCATCAGACTCATCACATGCGTACTATAAGCTTGTTGGAAAAATGCTAGAGAAGCTACATCTGTGGCATTGTAATTGAAGGCAGCGATAAACAATATTTTCAATTTATATGCACTTGTATGTACATGTACATTTGGGCGGTTCTATGCGAAAATACCCACGGTGCGCGTAAGTTCTTATACTGTATGGCTGTGTACTAAGGCGAAATGAAGTGGGACACGGATAACGTGATCTCATATTCACTCAGCATTCCTATCATGGGGTCATGGGCCAACAGGCAAGACTTTTCTGTCGTATTTACATGCACAACGTTTGAAATCTATCGAAGATAGTATAGATCAGAGCAAATAATGCTGTTCCTGTCAGCTAATCTTTGAATACAGACCTATTCGTATTGCATTAAAAAGTTTCTATCTTTCAAAGGCACCCCAACAAAGGTCGGTCCCAGCCAGCTGTGTATGTGCGTGTTTTTGTGTTTTGTCGATACAGTAGAAAAACAATGGCTACTTACCGCCAAGCAAAGATGGACATGTAAGTATATTAAACAACTCAGGTACACGTACGTAAGCTTATCCTCATATATATATATATATGTTGGTAGGAATTTACATTCGCATACTCTGAAACACCAGAACTTGTTTGGCGGACATCCTGAAATAAGAAATATAGTGGTCTCACGTAATATTCACAGGAGAAATGGTAGGACCGCTTTTACTTATGTTCCGACATAATAATGGCTGAAGCGAACCGACGGGTCCCAAGATGAGTTGGTGAACAGTACCAACGGCAGTCTTCATTATAGCCCACCCATGGTCGAAGGAAAAAATACACTGGAAAATGGTTCCATAGAGGCAAATAAGAAGAAACAAAACTAACTGAAAACTACAACCAATCTAGCAGAACATGAAACGAGACCCTTTAGAAACTTTACCAAAGTGAATGGCAATGAAAACATTAATTTAGTGAGTATCCTCAAATTTGTAAATCTCTTATTTACTTGAGCAAACAGCATCGTCAATAAAATCTAGGACAAGTTTTTTTAAATCTTTGCAACAGCCACAAGATATGACGAATGGTCAGAGTCGACTGTAGGAAGAACCAAGCTAGAACCAATTATTGATCATACTATTGTTAGCATTCCTATTGATCAAAATCACACCGGTCTATAGTTACGCGTCTTTTCTGAGTTTTACGTAGCAAAAAAAGTTTTCTTGGTGGAGTATATTTCGGGAGCACAAAAACCGAAAGTGCAAGTTAATCAGCCCTGTGTTAAATGTGGAACGACAGAAAAAGAGTGCAATTGTACTGGTGTCGTATGGAATGAGTTGTAAAGCAATCTATCTTAGAGCACGTACAATGTACAACATATAATGAGATGCCTTTTTTTTTTTCGGAAGTTTTAGCGGCATGCTAACCGTACAAGAAGTTACTTATAATTCCTTATTTTTTTTCGAAATTTTTTAGTTCGCTTAATTTCGTACTTTTCTAATTGCTAGTTTTGATTAATAATATCTGTTAGCGCTGAAATTTGAATCAGCGCGCCTGCATACTTGTTAACCAACAGAGTTGCCATGACAACGCACTCAAAGAGATGCATAAGATAAACAACTTAAATGCTCGGACAGTAATTAATCTTATTATTATTATTATTATTATTATTATTATATCGTGAATGTTCTTTCTGTTAGAAATATATTTTTACAACTTTAAATCATTCAGTCTTAAAGCTAAGGCCGTAGTTTATTAAATTACCAACAGTTGTTTCCTATGATTATTGGCTATATGCTCACCATCCGTATTCTATGTCCTTTATTGAACCATACCTATAAATTTAGGCCAAGTAAATACACCCTCACCTAACCAACACTATGCACGCAACGTTTTCTAAAAAAAAGTCAAATACAACATCTGGCCTATATCATCTATATAAACGTTTATCTATATACACGTTTTGTTCCATTATCTGTGCTAGGAGCGTAGGTGGTAGAGATGTAAGGCCAATAGTAAGCCTACGACCAAGACCTTCTGCCTGCAGAACCAATTAGGATTCAAGTCTTGCTCACATTAAACACGCGGAGCCTTCCGCATTTCTAATTTACCAGTCCTGTTTTTCTTCTTTTTTCCCATGGGGGCTGGCCCGGTGATGAAGTGGTATGACCCAGACAGACTCATAGAGCCATAGCGGGTCGCGCTTTCTCGAAAAACCAACAGGCAGCAGTCCATGGAGCGTACTCTGTTACTTTTGCCACCTTAGCGACGGCGCCTTAATGCAGTGGGCCAGCACGATGGCGGTTTAATGGGTCCTTGGTAGAGTGGTAGCGTGACCTAAACGTGACATGACTTGGCACTGAATATGACAGTTCGCATATCCGTATGCGTGACAGGTACGAGAAAGTCGTCGAGCACAGACATCATGCGCGTTTCTGCTTTGTTAATGCCGTTCTATTGTAAACACAACAAGATAGATAAATAACTCCTAAACCTCACCAGGTATCTGAGTCCACAGCTAGAAGCATTGGTTGTTTGATAACTCTCTCCGTCTTATCCGGTTTCTTCTCATTTGATGGGACTCGTCGTTTCATTTACGCAGGTGCCGTTCGGTCTTACAGGAACGCCAAGCAATCAGAATGACTGGCCGCTCGAACGCGTTGATTTTTCTATAATTCTGTAAAAATAATATGAGATCCTGCGCGCGAATTATGTTTGTCTTGTTTTGGACGCCACGTATACAGTCAACAAACATGCTATACCCGGCAATAAAAGTTTATGTAGATATGTTCGACGCAATGCTAATGCAGCTTCGTGTATAGAACTCGGAATCTATATTTAAATATCTAGATATTATTACCATTACTTTTGTTACTATGCCGGATGCTCACGCTGTTTTCAATACGTTACGTGTGTTTTAGTGGGCAATCAAGAAAACGCAGTTCTCGTAATGGGAAAAGCTGCAGATAACGTTGGAAAAAGGAGAAGGGTAATAGCAGCGCTCGTCTGCGAGATACAATCATATTGCTCCAGGGAAAATTGCACCGCTCCAAACGTTAGTCGATTGACCGAGCGACGCGCTCGGACGATATTGAAGCGGAAAATGTAAGGACGACACTGCAGCGGAACGGTATTAAACAGATAGATGAGAATAAACTGAATAGGAACAATTTTTATTATTATTGATAGCTCATGATAAGTGTTTACAGGTACAGGAGTGTAATTCCGTGAATGTATCCTCCTGAAACATTCGTACTCGAGGTTGTTTTTAGGTCGTACCACATGGCACTCGGAAAGTTTCTGTCACTTAAGTGATATGGATGATCAGAGTTATTATCATCGAACGATTATCAACGAGTTTGTAACGCGTTGCTAGAGATGTATGAGCTGCTTCGTTATAGGTGTCCAAGACAGCAGCTAAATACAACAACATATATGATTGTTAAGGTGATTCGAGGACTCTAATAATACAGGGAGCTGATCGGGAACAACTTTAATAAGACACCGATAAAAAAAAGTCAATTTAATTTATTTAGATAAATATCTCCTTATTAAAAACTTCATATACTTAAGATAGTTATTGATAGCGTCAATAAGGTAGACTCCCTTAATTTTTTTCGCGGCAGGTATTCGCTTCATCCAATTTCTGGCTACTCTCTCGCGTAGACCCTCTAGAGATCAACCGCTCCCCGTAGTGGTCCTTTAATGAAGCGATTACCGTAATAGTTACGTATACGGGCTATTGTCATAAAACCGCTCATTTAGCAAATCTCCTTCAACGATTTGGGCTATAGAAAAGCCTGAAACCATCTCCTAGTAACGAATAAAGTTTACGATTTGGTCAACAAAGAGGAGCGAGTGATGTCTCCAGCCCACATGCCGCATCCGAGAGTAGCTTTGTTTGAATACAGATGCTCTCGTGGACAGCTCGGAGTTCCCTGGTCTACGATAATCCACAGACGATGGACATACTAAAGAAAAACGTCATTTCATAGATACGACCAGACGCTAGAGAATGAAACGACTAGTTACAAGGGAGCCCACCTTGTCGATGCTGAGTTAAATAAAATTTTGCATATATCAAGTTTGTAAATACATCAAGTTGTTCTTTATTGGTGTTATTTCGAAGTTGTTTCTATCCAGAATTCCGTACCTGTATTCTGCAGTCCGAATAGACTTCAACTTCTTGAACATTCAAGGACGCGAGGGTAACTTACCTAAAGATATTCCGCAAATTTTCGAGGATCAGAAAGCGACATGTGCGGATAGGTTATAAAGACGTCTGCGCTAGTATCCGGCGAGGTGATTTGAAAAGACAAGACCTCCGAATAAATGAGAATATAAAGCGCATATATGGAAAATGTCCTGTGTCGGCATGATAGTTGAGGTGACCATGCCCACCACATAGTACCCCACGCTCCGTCCTTTTTCCTGTACAAGCCTGTCGTGCACTAACAATGACTAGCAGTACCAGTCTTGTAAGTTGCATTAGATTTCCTGTCCTTAATCCATTTAAAAAAAAAATAATTTTGAACGTGCTGTAGGCACAGCTAACCGTTATAGAGATGTAGACCCTAAAAAGGTTTCAGTCCTCGAAAAAAGAGATTAATATATGGTAGACTGTTTTTTTTTTTATATAATGAATAAAGAGTTGCAACTCCATATTAAACAAATTCATTAGGCGTGGTTGTTAGCATCAAGGAGGGCACGAATTACTCCCTGGCAGGTCTTATTAAGGCATTTGCATTAAAGGAGCTTCGAAGTTAGTCAGTCTTATGTGACGCATCGGTAATTATGTATACCGAAGTAACTTACATATAAGTAGATGTCTGGAGAAGGTAAGCTAGAATGTGATGCTGAGTACGTCTACGAATATAATGTAGGAACTTTGAACTTACGGCCGACCGTCAGTGAAAGGCGAAGCGAAGTAGCCTTATTATTCATTTATATAAAACTACGTAGCATGGACAAAAGTAGGTACACTACGAATGGAATGATCGTTTCTTGGGAGCTCAGATAGATCGACTTTCTAGAGTTCTTTCTGCTAAAATCGACCTAGTTCAATGGGTTCAAAATTTGTAATGATTACACGCTTGGGCTCATGCGGCACTTTTGTGGGCGAATTTAGATAATTTACCCAGCTCCATTATCGATAAAATCTATACCTATTAAGAATATAATTTCCGTTAACTTGAAGGAGAATCACGACTTGATTGCATTGTATATTTTGGTGCGAACTATGCCTCTGTTTAGAACAAACGCTTTCAGCTGTTCAGAACAACCAAAGTGCAAGAAGTTAAGTTAGCATAAAAGACCAATAAGAAACTTCCCCCTCCTTAGCTGCCGTATGAATAGCTATGGTGCAGCACAAAAGCGGTTACATATAATTAAGTTTCTTAGTAGCACACAATTCAAACTGATACTTGCTAAAAATGTCAATTTTTTCAGGCTAGAATTAAAACTGGACGTATGTCCATTCGCTGTGCTGTTTCTTATGGCGTTTTTTGCCTTTCTGTGCTGCCTCGTCTCTTCTGGACGTCCAACTTAGTTATGACGGTGGGCCGAAGGTATCCGAAAGACCTAAAAGAAAGACTTGTCAGGGAAAGATCAAGACATTGAAAAGCGGAAGCCAGAAAGTCGGGACCTGCTTTACTACAACTACGCCTACCACTGCAATTACTGTACCAAAGATCATAGCGTTTCCATAACTCCCGAGATATTTTGATGCCTTAGCCAGCCTAAATGAAGGAATGCCGCCTTCGGGCTCCTTCGTGGCCGCCCCTACTGCTGAACGAGTTGGGAAATTAGAGTGAATGCAGAATCCGTAAAAGCTATACGCGTTCCAAGTCTGCCACAGTGTAAAAAGGCCTAGAGTAGTGTATTATTGTGAAGTGCATTATGGAAAGGTGAGGGGGACGAGACGTCATTACGATATTAGAACGAGATAGGTGGAAAAGATGTTTGCTGACACCTGCCGTTCTAAAATCAATATGGCGTTAGCTACTGCACAATGCAAGAAGGTAAACAAGCTAGTCTCAGAGTGTCTTACATGTTCCGATTCCAAATAGTGTTCCGAATAGTATTAATGCGATAGCGAGCGATCATGTCTGTTGGACAACGGTAGGTGTTTTTTCAAGATATCAAACAATTTGCTCAGTACAGATGCCTATTGTATGTGTGTATATATGTTTGACAATACTGACGCCGTAAATGTCGTCAAGTGAGGGCCTTCGTCTAGACCAAAAAATTCAGTCCACAGTCATATGCGTCTTGTCGCCAAGTCGTTTTGGCGTACTTATCATACAACCATAGATATATGTATAATTATATGCATGTCGGCTAGATAATTGATAAAATATTCTTCAGGTAAGGACTATTTCGCTCAAATGTTATCTATCATAGTGGCAATAGACGGTATATACATACATAGCTATTGTTTTGAATACGCCAAAATCTCTCAGATTATTTGAACTCGATTAGCGACGTAGAGAAAATTGCTAGGCTACGTTTAATTATGCGGCACGTATTTACTTGAACCGCTGGCCGAAATTTGTAATACGGACACAGCTTAATAAATATAAATACAATAGATGAATAGTTTATAATAAACATAGTGGCCTCATCCTACCTCTAGAACTTTATTGCGGCAATTAAAGCCAATAAACAGAGACCCAATCTGGTCTATCATCAGTTTTCGTTGAAAAGCGACGATTTCGTTTTCACAAAACTTTTTGCGTCCAACACCCCTAGCCTTAACTCTTACGTTCATAAATTCATGCTTCTGCAAGCATTACACAAGTGTCAAGCAAAAGAGAAATATTTAATCTGATGGCCTGTTTTCCTTTGCATTATTTCTTTGAATATACGGTAGGACAGTTATCGAGTCCCCACTTCACACTACTACAACACACACACACACACATATACAAAAAAATATATAAATACAATTACTTCATATTATGTTAGAAGGCGATGTTAATTTAGTAATAGCAACCTTGGTGCTATGGAATACAATGGTAACATTAGCCATCACACTATACGGCCTGTAGCCATGTCCACTATTGTTTGGGTCGTACCATCGCCTTTGTTCTCAGATCGTCTGCAACAGGATTCTCCGCGACAGTCACGCATGATGAGGATCACTACTATTGCGATGCATGCGTTCGAGTATATAGTATTCTTTCTTTTTTGTAGCAGAGGTTTCGTTTGCACTACGTGTCTATCAGGGGTGAAGTTGTTACGGGGATAACATACGTAACCTCCTATTAATGGTCACATTATTTGTGAATCATATCGTACATCGAAACGATGCATCATGACGCACTATGCGCAGATCGAGCAAAAGCATCGCTTTTACTTCGGTAAGATAGAATGACTGTAGTAGACAAATTCATAGACAACACCTAGAACAGGAAATCGAAGTTATGGAAAGGTTCCGTAATATCAATTCAGTCCGTACTCTAGTTGCTCTTCGACAAAACAATGTTTATTAGTTGCATTAAATTAGTCTGACATGGGCGGAAATATTGTTTTTGTGCCCACGGTAAAATTTTATTCCAACCAACCAATAGTTTATCAAAGTCTTTCGCGCTGAAAGTAAAGCTGGAGATACTACATATCTGTCCTGATCTAGTCGGGACTGTGTCTGCTTATCAGAGAGGTACGATCGAGGCGATTCGTGCCTTAATACCAATAATTTATTGAGTATAGTCTACGAGCTAAAGAATCTAAGATTGTCTGAGAGTCGATAGACGTTACGAGGAGGGGATCTGCAGTTTTAAGTAAGGCTAGATTTAAGCGGAAGGCCATCGTTACTGTGATTTTCTTCTTGGCCTTTTCAAATTAGAGAAGAATATTTCAGATTTCTTATATGAACGAGTGAACTATTCAACACAAACAACTACATTTAACTAAAGACCAGTGGTTGTCTGGAGATACCCATCCATGTCCAGTATTTTTGACACTCGTCTTATAATGTATATATATATAAATCATCCTTCAATCTTATGACGATTTCCTTATGTAACCAAAACGACTACTATATACGATACAAATGTTCCTTTGACCTAGTTTCGTTCATATCCATATAAAACATTCTGCCTATCTGGTACTTGGACGCTAAGTCCAGGACGATCGAATTCACTGACAAGCCTATTCATGTATAGGAGCAAAGTAAGTCAATGAAACAGGATGATATACTTTCGTCTTATGCACTTTTCTACCTCAACAGGTTCCGTTAGGCACCTTATACTCGTAGGTGTGAGGTAGATATGATATCCACCTTTTTTGTAAGAACTTCATTTTTTGCATGCTCCTACAAAGTCGTCATCATTTCTTGTCAGATGAATAAGGATGTTGCCTATCCATCATGATTATCCAATATATATATATATATATATATATATATAATAAAAAAATATACAGCTGACAGATTACTATAGTGGTAGACAGAGCAAGGCTTTGCCTTAGAATATGTACACATCGATGTCCTAACGTTTAACTTTAGTTCCCAAAGTTTAGAACCCAAAGTTCCCAGGGTTCAGATAAAGGAGTCGTATTAACATAATTCTCCAATGCTCACAACGGGTTGCGTCAATAGAGCTAAGAAGCTTGGTCTAATTAAATTATAGCGAGCCATAAAAGCTTGTGACTTTGTAAAGATGGTCCTGCCAATGACGGCTCTGATACGCTACGCTTTTGGTTTACATATGTTGTACAGTGGATAGGCAACGTCCTTATTCGTCTGACCATTTCATTAGGGCTCAATAATCTTCGTCCTGATAAAAAAGATCTAATGTATTTTTTTACGCAGTAAAACTTACCCAAATACACATTTATATCATATTGAATAATATTTCCATATGGTGAACCACGTGAACAATCTGTGGCGTAAAAGATAAAATTGCCGTCCGTTCGTTAGGAGCGTGAAGGAGCAGGCAAAGGCGAAGCTTGTTCCATAGTCGTATGATTATTAGTTGTAGCAATGGCAATCGGAGTGCCACTGCAACCCATCATTTCTCCCCCAGTTCAGGGTTCTAATATGGTCACTTAGTTACAAATAGTTATTATACTCAGTTTTATCTCATGTAAAGACTCTGTTATGTGGCTATTTGATACAAAGCATAGATCAGAAACCGTCAATTTTTACCAATCAGGATTACGTGCGTTTCTAAGCAAATATGTTTGGGGAGTTTCTACGAAACACCGTTGCACCTGAAAGCCCATGTATGTCTTACGGGTTCTAGCAATAGCATACCTGAAAATTCATTCCCCGTGGGAAAATGTTCACTGACAGTATAGCTCAATCAAAGAAAGTCCTCCGGATAAAATCTAATCCTGATACAATAGGGAAGAGATCGACAATTACTTCCATAGTACATTGTACGTCATCCGGAACGACCTGCTGCATTTGACATTTCGAGTGTTTTCCCCAATAATACCAAGTGCGACCAGATCTCGGAAGGTAGCGCTCAGTGGAGCTTCACACCCATGAATGAAGGGTAGGGCATCTCATTTTGTCGGTAAGTGTACTCCTTTGCTATGTTGCAGTGTTAGTAATCGAGTCCCTGCTGCAGTACTCGATAACGTACCTGGCGGCAAATGATATTTGTTTGTCCAATACAAGCTACAATTTTTGGCCTTCATCAGCCGCTATCAAAACGTTCGTTTGTCTTGCTTGCTGAAGATTATCGCACTTTTGAACTTGTGCCAGAAACTGCTCGTTAAAATAAGCGCCAGACGATCTATGATATAATATTGTTTTAAGCTTTCCTACCCTGCGTGGTCTTTGTAGATCAAGCGTCCAGGATGCAAAGATAGCACGAACGGACGTAGGCATGTCTGTAGTAATAATTTATTAGACACGGTGTATAAATCAGTGATTAACTGCCCCTTGGACTGCTAACGCTAATTCTAATCTAGGTTGCAAAATGTTGAAAAAGGACATAAGTTACAGGGACTGCATCGACGCGTTTTCGGTACTCATTACAATGCTTTTTACGAGAACTATTGGTTTGTACCGTAATCGCTTTTATCTAGTTTTACGTAGAGTGCGCTTTTTTTATCCTATCATGATGGGAAGTTTTTTCTAATTATGGCAAGAGGGTGAGGGACGTGCTCGTAAGACGATGATCTTTTTAGCAATGCTTCATAACTGTAGTGCCCTGAATTTGAATGGTCGCCCAATGATACAGTGTGAGGACTGTGGACCTTCTGCAATAGTACTCTCAGAATAGTCCTGCGTTTGGCCTGTGGAAAGAAGAAACATTTAGCCAACAAAAAAATTATTTTCCTTAATGAAACCCAATTATTCAATAGAACAATTCTTTACTTCAGCAAAGACGATTATTAGAACTGACCGTCTGCAGTTTTTTTAGTATTGATCAAATACAGTGTATCTGTTTTATGTTTCTTATGTTACTGCAAGCTCTAGCTAACTATCAGCTAACTATATTCAACTGACATGCATCAGTTGTAAAGTACTTCGTCGATATATACACAAGTTCACACATTAATACTAATACTGGATGATTATCTAAGTTTAAGGTGAAGTTTATCCAGGTCAGTTTTTCTGAAAACATCCTATTCAGTCTCTAAGCTTTGCCTACTTTTAACGCTGTTATCGTCTATCCATAGAAGGGTGCCAGAGTATGTATGGTAGATCACAGGACCGATGTACCCCGCTAACATTTTTTGAAGGAATATGTTATTTTGATTTACGCCAAATTGAAAGCTGGCTTTATAAATAAACCGACGCTGTTATTCCAGCAGCGTCAATCTGTTTCCTCACATAAGGTGGGATTGCCAATCAAACAAATGATAAATGCTATATTTTGGGCACGTACTCCACTCGGGACGGCCCCACTACTTCTTGTAGAGTTACGAGTATAGCCGAACAATGACGCAATACAATTTAACTATATGTAGATCGGAAATATGCCAACGCAGCATTTATAGACTTTAAGGCTGCCATGGACTCCACCCCGAGGAATTCAGCCTTACACAGTCTTACGGCCGGCGTTCCCGGGAAAGTGCTTAACGTTGTAGTAGCGATACTCCATAAAAACAAGCTAGGGTTTCGGAGCTGTTAGCGTTCTCTTAGGCTAGTGTGGTTCAAGATAATAACTTGCGCCCTCTTCTTTCTTCAGTCTTCTTTAAAAATTGTTCCGACAAGATACGTGCACCCATGAATACGGTGAAGCTTTTCCTCTATACAAACGACTGAATTATTTATGGAAGCAGCCACTTCCATGTGCGGCAGGCCTCAGACAGGTTGCACGCCGCAGTCTCGGGATCGGGATTGACCATCAATCTAGCCAAAACCGAAACGATGAAATTTAGGCGAGGTAACAAGGTTGTGGCCTGTAATACGCTACATATTTCTGGCAAACCGCTGACATACGTTAACCGATTCACCTACTCAAGACTGCTAATCTCGTATTATGGCTAAAGTTTATCTTGACGTATTCCGTAAAGATGCAGAAAAGCCTTAATAGCTTCGTTTTCAATGCTTGGCCCCAGCCAGTTTTCTCGCTCAGGACCTTTACACTTCAGGACCTCAATACAAGTCGCCGCATATGAAGTGAACTTAATTTTGGATAACCTCATAGTAAAGAATCTTGAACCGAACTATAACAAAGAAGCCCTGGAAGTGCCCCCATACAACCGCCTGTCTAGGCAACGGCGGTGACGCCATTGCTTGCTGAGAATCTTCGTTGCTGCTTCAACCTATCGCAACTTCAGCACTTCTAGAGAGCTCGCTAAAATGGAATCGAAAGTTCGCGGAACTGAATGCGATCAAACAGTGGTTATGACCTGGAAAGAGCTTGACCAGTCTGACGAACATGTAGCGACGCGATATTCAATGCGCTTGTGCGGAGTGCAGGAGCTTTGCAAATATTAGTCTGTGTCATGCTCCTCACCGTCCATAAGTTCAATCGGGAACTAATCGATAGTTAGGCCGAACATAACCCCGCGAACCCTAGGTCGACCATTCCAGAAGCTGTACTGTGAGATTAGCTCTAGCCGTGCTTACGAGATCGTCATGTGTACGGTACAGGCTAGCATATAGATGCCACTTGTTATAAATCTATACTTTTATAGTGTTGAAAATGCTAGCTGACAAAGGTAGATAATTAAAATAATTAATTTTATTGATAATTTCATTTTGGTAGCATAATAGCCGTTTATTTAGCCAAAATAGCATAGAAGCATTTGAGCCTGTTTTATAGACGCAATTACAATATTTCGGGTAAAGCCCCTATCTTACACAGATGTCTATTTTAGCCACGTACTGACCTATTGCTATGAAAGAAATACTTAGCCGTATCCATAATAAAGTCGTCCAGTTTAACATTTATAGATTTACCATACGTCAAGCATGTAGCTAACATTGTGAAGGGTCCTAATCGGCGCCGTCGCTTCGATCCGTATTACACCAATATATCGCAGCACGAAATCTTGAATTTGCTCCCGACATATCTCTTTGATACCCGCCGACATCTGCAGTTGATGTTTCCTTTACGACTATAGACGTTAATATAAAGCACACGATGGGACATTTTTTCACAGTTAGGCTATAGATCAAGGAACACTATGAGTGGCCTTCTGGAGCCTGTAGAGAGAAAAGGGTCTGAAGAAAATTTTTAGCAAAGCACCCCCCTAGATCTGTTAAAACCTCAACCACACAACGATGGACCAACCGAGAGGCGGCGACTCGAGGACTAAAGAGTAAAATTGACTTCAATACGAAAAACAAATTACATAGGAACTATCTGCCATATGACCACGTGGAACGAACGGGGCTTATATTTTACCAGGCATCACCTATTGAGAGTATATTAATCGAGCTATACTCTCGGAAACAGAGCCTGCGCTCACGAATCCACGAGCAATACTTCACATTTATTCGTAAGTCTAACAACTATACAAGCGGATGGCGGCCAAACAGGGTTGTAAACTTTTTTACGCTACAGTAGGTTAAAGGTGGCGTGATCATGACCGACCGCTACTTGTCTTCGAATGTAATAGCGTTCGTATACTTCATGTCCTCAGTGAGTCGTCTGTATACGTGTATTGATTCGTCGTTGACGGCGTGCTAAAGCGAAGGCACTGGCTATCGCTTCAGCCTGACCTTATCGTAAACACAAGTTTGCGTGATCCTTGTACTACTGCCGTGGTCATGTGGTGTGATAATGGCGGCAGCGACAATTGAAATCAGCAATTTCTATGACACTTTGTACTAGATGCGACAGTGCCATCAGCATCATTGTCAACAAAAAATAGCTTTGCTCGGATGCCTCCACCGCTAACACGATTCGTTTTCTGGCTCGTCTCATCCTACAGGACGAGACGCCTTAAAAAGGACCAGCTTCTAGCTAATGTGTTTCGATATCGCCACGTTTAATCAACATCGTGGAACTCACTGTAAATAAGCGCCCTTTGAAAATACTTGACCAAATTACAAAGCACAGATGTGCGATATGTGCGTGTTCATACCTAGAGACCTAGACGCAGATGTAGACATATATATACGTGTCCAATTACGATAACAAAATAAATATACTTAGGTATCGTAACGCTTAATTATGCTGTCCTACGTGAGCTCTTATTTGTGCTCCGTGACGTTAGACATCTCCTGCGCATCATTTTCCCTTTGTCAGGACACAAAGTGGAACTTCGTATCAACCCTTGTTAGGCGCCTTATTAGGTTCTTTAGTTAAATGGACGTAAATTTGTACACGATGATGCGTGCATATGTTATTACCATCGAGGGCCCCTAAAAGACGGCCGGGGGGCGGTGGAGATTTCTGTCGATTGCGTTTTGTGTTTCCTGTTTGTGTTGTTGTGCGTGTTATAGTATAGAAAAGCCAGGATGATCTTTGCCTGTCGCTGTCTCTTTCTGTCGAAGTCGCTTTCTCTGTAGCCTAGAGAGCAATGAAACCCTCAGACATTGACACAGCAATAGTCCAACGTTTGTTATCATTCCAGCAGACGAAGAAGAAATGAGGAAAATCAGAACACAAAGGTTAGGTGCCCTAGGCTGATTTGTTGGGGTTTCTACGAGCTTGCGGGCACAAGGTCACGTAGTAAATGCTAATGGCTGTATTGCAAGGAGGTTAAAGTCACTTATGTGGGGAAACTTTGGAACCTGCGGGGAGATGACTCATGAGGGCTGCAAAAGACGATAATGACGACGATGTCTGAAAAAACAAGAAGACGTTGAGGAATCTGACTTTAACATTATGCCTGCGTTACTTTAATTATCTGTATTATCCGGATCAAACTGTAAAGTCACAGGTGTATGGTGATTTCACATGGCAGCCAACAAGTAAGTGTTATATATTATTATTTCAAAAATGCAGAATGAATAATGGAACAATTGTAAAGGGGTCATGCTTTCAAAGACCAGATCATGCACGGGCAGCGGTGCAAGTTTTCTGAAATTAAATCTAAAACCATAAGAGTTTTATCTATACTATAAAAGACTTATACGATACTAAGAAGGTCATATAAAATAATAGGAAGGTTACGCTAGTGAAATTTGCCGATCTGTTTTACTGGATTTATCAAGTGCATTGTAGGGCACTGTGATGTCGCGTAAACGAAGGCTGGCCAGCCAAGATCTTTACGCTGGACGTGTCATAAGGTTCAACCTACTACTAACCTAGTTGCGTTCAATTAAAAGCTACGTATTATTCTATTTCGCCCACATTACACATTGCCTTTCGTCCATGTAATAGCCAGTATCTTGCCACTTTTATGAGTTCTAGGGTAGCAGGAACAAAGAATCTAGGTTGTACTTAAACTCACCTACAAGGAACGATTAAATCGGGCCTTATTAGAATTTCTGTCGAGGTTTTCCCTGATGTGCAAAACACACAGAAGAACAAAAAGGAAAACTGCTGTAATTTGCTTGCGGCCCTCCTGTTACGTCTTGCGACCGTTCACACCTTTAAGACAGCGATGCTTATAGCAAAACTAATAACATGAACTTTTCTCTGCTTTAAACCCGTGAGCAATATGCCGCATCAGTTGGAACATGACATCAGATTTTTGAAGGACTGTCTAGAATGAAAGGGACACTGGAAGTTGATAAGACGGTCACAGTTGGCCTGCCCCGCGGGCCGCGAAAGGAGAACGCAGTAGGTTGTGGAATAAAGGCCAAAACAACAAGTGACTCCTGATCGTCCTTCGCCTTGGGATGTCTAAGGCAGTCGAAAGCGGTTGACGAAAGCCTAGAGAGGCAAGCGATTGGGTTCCTACGACAAAGGAATATAAATATACTCATAACATATACGCGGGACATGGCAGGACGTGTCGATAGGCTGAAAAGGAATGGAAACTGATCAAGACGAGAGGATGGACCTGAGTAAACAAGGTTTCAGCAGGCCAGAGGGCCAACTCATCACCACACAAACTGTCTGAGCCAGAGTAGTAATACCTGCGTAGTTCGTTTGTAGAAACGAGGATCTTGTTTCGGTCGTGTTGCCGGCAACTTCTAGCTGCTGGCGGATGGAACGATGAAATGTGGGCAAATTGAATAAGTTGAACAGACACGTATGAAATATAATATCTATATCGATGTATATATATACATGTATATACATATATACGTATATATGTATATATATGGTGTTATCCGAGGTTTTCTATGCATCTCTGACCCTGAACTGTACGTATGCATGCATAGCAAAACTAATACATTATTATCGTCAGTGCGTCAAACGATTACTCGTAATGGCTACCGACTCTAATGGCTGACGATATTAATTATTTTGGAATTGACATGGAAAATATTCGAGGTGGCCGATTCAATCGATATCTATTTTTAGCGATTACTATGTTTGATGATTCGCACCCTGGGACTTCCGACTCAATTGTCAAGTCAGCGAACCGGTTCAAGATGTCACCCCCTGATCGTTTTGTACAGTGTCCAATAGTCGTAATACCGATCCTGTTCCTATCATAACAGTGCTATCTGCTCATAGAAACCCTGGCGGGAAAAAGATTTATTAACATCTCTGATGAAGTTTTCCTTAGAATTAAAGTTATGATAGTAATATATCTATAATGTGACTATAATTGATTTTGTTCTGGACTTTAAATACGCCACAGTATAAACAGATGCATTTTCGTGGCCTTTTGAGGGAGTTTAAGTGTGACCCAATTCGACGTTAGAGGTAGAAGCATATATTTTAAGAAGTGGTTATAGTATAATCATATAAATAGATGAAGGTACTATAAGCCAACTACCAAATAATGAGCGAAATATCTTAATAATACCGCAGAATTCGGTTAGGTTAATTCAACAGTTATACGTCAACCCTTTGTGGCTCAAGCTAGTTCTGTTCTAGGACTTTTTTTTTTTCGAACAAATGCACTAAAACCGCAATATGTCAGCCTGTAATAAAAGCTTCGTTTTATAGGGTAGGCATAACAGTTGCTTTCATTCTGCTAATTGTATGCCCAGTTAAATCCCATGAGTTTTTGTCTACGGACGAATAATGAGTTTTCCAGTGAGCAGAAAGCACGTTTGTTTGCGCCCCTCTCCGTGCCTCCTGCTACCGCTCCTGGTGCTTCTATAGAAAGGGCTAACGCAACCGGCCGTCTGGCACTTAATACCATAGGTGCTCGTATTCAGCGCCGCCTAGAGTAAAGTTACTTCAGTAGCAGCCGTGACAGTAATAATAGTCACTTGAACAACTTCGAAATAGTTTGCAGCAATACAAAAGCCTTTCTTTGTGGGCATCCAGGTAAGTGGGCTTATTCTGAAAGCTCTAAAAACTATATGTTGGCCATTTAACAAGCGACAACAGATGTTCTTGCTAGCGCACCCGGTGTAGGTCCCGTTATTTTAACTGTGTGTTTAGAAACAATTTCGACTAGGAGCGACTGAAAGGACATCCGGGACAAATGCCTCTGCTATTGCTGGAAACCGGGCTTTTGCTGGAGGAAATGTGGCTGGCGTGCTTTCGATAGAGCTGAAAATATTCTTATATCACTTTTGGGTGGACAGTGCAAAAGGGTAATATTCAGAGTAGCAGCTGGGTGCAAATCTGTGTTAATTTCTACCTAGGGGCAAAGACAGAAGAACTATGCGTAGGGCTTGCTGATTCGTCGGAGTAAAGTTAATCTTTCGAGTTTATATATTCACATTTGGTTCTTTTTGTCTATCTAGAAATAGAGACATGTTGCTCTACTGGTAATCTGTTGCCATGGATCTGTTGGTAAACTGTAGCCATGTCCAATGTGCAATAAAGAAGCCGATTTATTATTGTCTTTCTTGCTACTCATTTCTGTTTTCATTCTTTCCATTTTTCAGGTGTTTGTTATGCTGAGTTCGGTGTGCGTGTCCCGCATACGTCGGGGTCTGCTTATATGTACAGCTATGTGACTGTGGGCGAATTCGTTGCATTCGTTGTTGGTTGGAATATGATTCTTGAGTACCTGATAGGCTCCGCGGCTGGTGCCTGCGCTATCAGGTATGTGTGCTGGTGCTCGTCGCAAAGGCGTGAGGGGTTCATTTTTAATGTAGATCTCTGGTATCGACATACGCAGGCAAAGCCAGCCAGAAATAGATTCAGATTTATCCATAGATATGTATGCGGTGCAGATGTCTTCAACATTATGTAAATGGACTAACAATCAGTTACGTATCCATACATTAAACACGACGTGAATCCTAACTCGTTTCGTTGCTACAATCGGCACCAACTTCTCGAACGCGAATTTATCACGACACGAGTACGAAAAGGAGGCTCAGCTCGTCTATGCGCATTTACGTATTTTTCGTTCCACCTCTGACGAACTCACAGACGGACGGACGAAGTCTGATTTCTGATTTTGTGCTTTGGAATCTTGTGAAGTGTTATCTCAATGTTTGCTGAATAGATCATATTCACCGAAGGCAGAAAATCGTTTCTAAAAAGGTTCCGCTAAGAGCGATTTGCAGAAAATTTTCCCTGTGTGTTTCGTACTGACGCTGTGGGACCCAGCCCGCTAGTTGACCTTGTGCCGGCGGCTCTTGGAACAGTACAGAGAGTATATCTATATGATTAGGTGCAATAATTTCTTAGAGAAAATCAAATTGTTTTCCTACCAATGGAGCGACGAAGATCACATATTAACAACAACGTATCGTGTATGCAGCGAGGATAGTAGGGCTCTTTCTTATAGAGCCACAGATAAAATAGTGAAGCACTTTCATCCTGTGGTCCTTTTTACAAAGACCAATTTCTTGTGCCTAGGTATGCCTAGGCTAGCGTTATAAAGCCAAGCTCAGTAAAAATTTTCAATGAAGCAAGCCACCACAAAACGTCTCTCGGAACATCCGAGTGTTACCATTTTTATTATAAACGAAAAGAGCGGCGTAACTTTTAGATATCTATTAGCCTCTCTTGGCTTGGATTAGGTTCCATGACAAATGGACGTGTAGTATCCGCCAAGTTACATAACGGTGATAGATAGTTTGCCGAAGCGATCTATGGCATAAACAAGTTGTATATATATATATATATATATAGACAAAAAAGTTACATATATACTCATATATATATATATATATATATATAGACAAAATGAGTTGTCGATTCCTAATAAGCAATTGGATAATATTGTCAATACTATGAAATCAGGAAGTGTCCGCATGTGAAAAGGACTGCAAGAAGTCCGAGTCCTATGCGTATAGGCTTAGGATAAAATATCATATACACACACACACATATATATATATGTACATACAAGAATATGAGCGACATTTGTAGGATAGCTAAATATAAAGATCAGTTAGCACTGTACTACGGAGGCGAGACGAGATTTTTTATAAGAATTGTTTATTATTGTTGTCCGTGTGGCACTGTACGAGATTAAGTTCGGTGTTTACTTATATAACGTACTATTTACCTGAAGTTTTGGGTTAGGATTAGCGGCTAACCGCAAAAAGGTAAGCGGTCAATGGTAGCGCAGTGACGGCTCAATAGCCTAGATTAGAGTACATGAATAAGGATTAGTAAACAATTCAAGGTACGAAATGGCTAAGGCAATGTTAAAAATTGTATTGTTATATCTTCTATAGCGATCATCGCAGCGTAACACATCGGGCTGACGGAATTGTTCAGACAACTAGATCGGGTTTTTTTCTAAAAGATACATAACTGTAAAGTGGTAACACGAATTGTAACGGGGCCGCAGGTGGGAAGCTACACTATTTTGCTATTCAACTACCAGCTGACACATCGATGTAATTCTGCTATATCTTCAATCATCGTAAAAATCTCGAAGCAGTATGATTTTTTCAGTTGACGATCCCCAAATGGCCTAATTACACTAACAAGCTTAACTGCATTACTACGAGCCACGCCTAATAATCGAAACATTATTAAACTGCTTTAACAATACAATATATAATCCTTGATCCTGACTTGTTTACATTCGAAAATTCCTGATCCACTGATTCTACTGATATCAAATGGGGTGATTTTTCCCCTAGATCAAAAACGACGTATATATATATATATATATATATATATATATATATATATATAGATAACGTAGAAACGATACTTACATTAACCTTTCTTAGACTAGCAAGTATTTATGCATCTTCATGATTCGACATCTGTATGTACATATCTAGCTCTGGTCAAGTATCTATTGCCATCCTTCATAGTTTCGCCAAAACGTACCACACATCTCGTCCAAAAAATAGGTTGTCCCGTGATGAAACTACTAGTTGGAGATGTTTCCATTAAGTGTGTCTTGAGAGGGTCCAGTAACCGTAACAACACGAAATAGGTAGTAAGCGTCCATGGTAATTGCGTTTGTCGTTAATAATAATATTAACTTATTAAATAAACGCTTTAACACACAACAGTTAGTGTCTAAATGTTAAATACTGTCACACCTTTGTTTGGTGCACGTGCGAGATTCGAATCCAGTGAACATCGAAAGTGAAGACAATTTATGTTCGGCCTTCACAACGTCCTCCAACGAAAGCACGCAGTCGATTCTTACGAATAGGCCAAATGTCTATTGTGATTGGCATAGCATATTATGCAGGTTCGCATATGTAGCCTAGGAACACCTCCATCAAAGATTTACATCTAGATAATTATGATTGTGGACCGGAAATCATCTTTCAAAGGCGCCAGCCGACATTGTTCGAATTTCGTAGCTGGATTCGGTGTAATGCAAAAACAATCGTGGCTGTTTACATGGCACTAACAAAATGTTGCTACTGCGAAAATGCTACAAGCCTTTCGTAACTACATAGTGTGTATAGCTGATCATAGCTAGATAATTTCGAATTTGGGAGAGGGATATTCGAAGGTGAGCATGTTCCGAGGAAAAAGCTGTTCTAGCGTCGACACAGAGGCTGTTTATGGACAAGACATAGACAGCAATTGATTGATTTCATTGAGACCGTTGTTTCGTTGTTCTGTATTTACAGTGCCTGCATCAACGCCATGTTTGACGGGGCCATTCACGACGCTATTCGGAGCACAGTTGGTACTTTTGTTGGTAAGAACATTTCCGCGCCAATCAAAAATAATAGGGGTTTTTAGGCTACCCTTCGATTCCGCTTTGAGTTCAGTATATCTACGTGGGAGTAAAATAGATTAATAATAACCTGATTAAGAGGCTAACCTCCTCCTTTGAAAAGAGGTCCAGTCCTTTACCAACAACCATGTGTGTAGCAAAGTAAAAAAGAACAACCTATACTGAGCCGATATAAGCATATTCCTCATATTTTTAAAGGTTACTATCTTCATATTATTACAACGTAGATGCACAATTCAAAGAAATTCGTAAAGCATGTATTGTGTTGTTTAATAGAAAAAAATAGTAATGTAAATTGTCTTTCTTTCCTAATTGAAGGTAAACCTCTTTTTCGCTTTCTTGTTGGTTTGTTCCACAGGCCACACTCCTGACCTTCTAGCGGGCCTGATCACTTTTCTGATGACGGGCCTTCTCGTCGCGGGAGTTAAGAAATCGTTGGCTTTCAACAACATTCTTAATATGGTCAACTTTTTTGTCTGGTGTTTCATTATGCTTGCCTCCCTGTTCTTCATTGATTTCAACAATTGGAGCTCCGACAAAGGTGCGTACAGTCGTAGGTATCGGCAGTTTCCCCCTAGCACGTTGGCTATGAAAAATCAAACATGACGATTAGGCAGGCTTAGGAGCCGCCGAACGTGTTGTGTTGTAGACTGGGACGCACTTTTGGCCAAATTCAAGTAATTTATAGTGACTAACCCCTCTTCAAATTGCTGCTTCGAGCCCAGCTGGAGCCGGTTTGAATAGATTAAACAGAGGAAATGCAAAGGTATAACCAGACACTATAATATAATTAGAGAAAGCTCTCAAATGTTCATATGAACTTGGCTATAGTTATGCTGATAAGATATTCAGCTTTCAATAAGAACAAGCTGAAACAAGTGGCATGCCAATATTGCCTATCGAACATAAATGTCAATAGATATCAGCCATTTGTTTTGATGGTGAGCTTACGACTTAATACAAAATTGTGTCACACAATCCTATTTAACATTATGCCTAATCGTAGTGTATTTTCTTAAATCGCGATTATCGAAACGTTGACCACGTTATGTATGTTTGTTTTTTTTTTCATCTTTCTTTTCAATTGTCGCTTGTATGCTTCCCTTGAAAATTGGATCGATGGACGGATGTACCTATCAAGGCAAGAACGAAGCACATGACAGGTGCATTGTTCCTAGACCGAGTCAAATTCCAAAGGACCAATCTACTATTATTATTTAACCAGTAATGACGGCCTAACTACATATTTCCTATACATTTTTGCGATGTTCTGTTAACGAAATTCTCGAGAGCCCTCTTACTGTTACAACAACTGAAATGCTACAGCGCAAAGAAAGCTACTGCAAACTAGTCCAGTGCCGATTCGATGAAATCTGTTTAAGGCTAAATTGGGCGAGGAGGCCTTGGAGGCTTCAAAACGTCTGCAGGCTCACTTGAATTGTTTGCGTCGAAACATGTTTTCACCGACCCGCTTTACACTGACACAGAACGGACAAGAAAGTAGTTAACTAGATGGTCGCAAGAAGCCGTACCATAATGAACGTTTATGCTGGAACCGGTTCCAACGCAACTGCGCCTGCAGTTAGAAATGGATTTACAGCTGCCACCCCTCAGCGCCGAAAACAACAATTGCAAAACGTCGTGAAAATCTAGTTGAACCAAGTGCTCGAGTGCAAAGTACGCCGAAAAGTAATACGGGGTATACGCCTGTATTGCATCTCAGCGGATTCACAAATGAAACAGGATACCAAATAAAACTTATAAAAAATGATAGCAGTATTCTGTTTCAGGAAAAACACACACACTAATTACATTTTTACCTAATGTGATTCCAAAAAAATGGTTTGATCGAGTTTTGCATAGGACTCTGATTTTCCAGTTCCGTTAGAAAACAAATGCACCATGTCGGTAGACTATAGAGAAGCGGCGAGCTCCCTTTGAATGGAACAGCAGCACTATTAACGGCATTTTTTGTCCTATAGTTTTTTGCGTCTCTGTGTGTTTCCAAGGGAGTAAATATTTCTTCATCTAGTACTAATAATAACTCTGAGAGAAGTAACTGGCTACAATGATAACGCAGACAGCCAATAGAAACGCTAAAATACAAGAGGTCCAGAACTGTGGTTGTTGCTAATATTCTTTTTTTTTTTTTTGATCCAAATCGTCTTATTATTACAAACGATTCCCACAAACGACGCATTGCTTAATAGGTTTAGCGAGATGAAATGGCTTAGGTTTGAAAGCGAGCGCAGAAAGACTTTGTTCTTAGAGACAGACCGTCGTCTGAAGCAGTGTTCAGCTAAGGCAGTACCCGACGTAAGGGTTCTTTGTTTGAGATACGTATTTTCAGGTAAGCTGTGCACAGACGTTACAATTGTACAGTATTGTCGAAAATGTAAAAGAGAATTATGTACATATTGAATTCCAATTTTTTTTTTTAGGAAAATAGATTTAAGAAAAAGCAGCATATAGTCCGATGTCAACTACTATAGGAAATTTATGTTGTTGAAGCAGATATTCTAAGTCGAAAAATTTCGCTATACAATGGAGAGGTCTGTCTTCCTAGTGCACCTATAATCAGTTCCTAACCAACAGGGGACAGGGACAGGGAGCTTTTGATTTCGTAAGTAAGTGTTTTGCACTACCGGACGAATACTTTAGCTAGCCGGCACAGCTCATTAGCCTTTGAACTCCTCAGAAATAAAGTCCAATTAGGAATAAGATACCCTACCATTCGATTAATTAATGCTCCACTAGCGATGTCTCCTACACGGCTCACGAGTGGGGATTTTTGCCCCCGACTACTAGCCAACTATATGGTGAACAAAATGATGTAAAAACATAGTTATCGTAAATTGTGTCATACTGTTTTTTACTCCCTTTTCTGCAATGGTTACCCTTAGAAAAATCTTAGAAATCTTTTAATACTGGGTAGAATTGCTTTAGTGGGTTATCAGTTGTTTTTTTTTTTTAGTTGAGCAAAGTATTGGGGCTTGGAGGGTTTTAATAAACCAAGTAAGGCTACATTAATTGGACCTGTGCTTCTTGTTATAGCAGTGAAAAGTTCTGAAATCCCTTTTTACAAAACGAACTCTATCTGCTTCTGTCCGTTGAGACAGCAACGCGGTTCAAAGGATTCAGGGTTTGAGGACAAAGTTTAGTGTTGCACTTGAGGGGATTACTGCTGTTGAAAAGGTCAAACGGTATACGACAGTCGTCACACGCTATAGGCAAGCTTCATGCTGAACGGTATTCGATGCTTTCAAGACAGAAACGCTTCAGTTTCCTAGCCTATTGTTTTGTGTAAAAGTGTGACGGTGAAACACGAACAGAACTTCACCTACGACACATATGTACATTCGGCTATGTAATTTACAATGCCGGCCTCTTTTACCAACTCAATGCCCAAATATCACAAACCTGTAAAATTTAAAGGTGGAAAAAATCGGTTAGAACAGTTACATAGTTAACTTGTCCTATACAGAGTCACGTAAACAGTTTCCTATGTGAGCTGGGTCAGGGAAACGTATTTGCCTGTTTATCTTAGGGACACCTTGTGGTCTAGGTTCGAACCTGAGCACGAACAGACGTCGTTTCCTGCTGAAAGCGAGCCGCCCGATGAAACGCCTAATGACGACACTGGACATAAAACTTGAAACATAGAAGTTGACTTGATCAAAATTGGGTCATGCCTGATTTTGCCAAACAAAGCACGTGCGTTACCAGTAACCGACAGATAATTAAAAGGGTTGTTAGCTCGAACCTATGTCATAATAGATGCTCGACGGAATAATTGCTGCATTCATTCGTATTCTCTCCTTTGACGAACACTTTCTTTTTACTGAGAAGACGGTCTTGCTATAGCCGACCCCAGTATGTGTAATGTACTCCCGATGTATTTGAGCGCCTCTCTCGGATGCCTATTCAAGAACATGTCAGAGAAATCTAATGACGGACATAATTTTTTTTTTTTTCTATTTTATTTTTAAGACGAGCAAAGTTGTAGTTTCAATGCGTCTCTCAGCTGGACAACTACGATCAGCTACACACAGGTGTTTGGCCATTGTAAAAAACACAGTTTTCTTAAAAGCTAAGGGAAATTTACAACAATTTGCTTCCCGTTATGGATTTATAACAAAACAGACAAATACAATAATGCGAATTTTCAGTGGACTATCGCTATAGTATAGAATAACGAGGCTTCATCCTAAATAGCTAGATGTTCAGAATCGTCGGGGAACTCAAGCAAAATACCGATTTTGTGGAGTTATTGGCTAATACAATGTATGAAATGCTTGGCTTAGCGAGATCAGAAACTATGTCTTGACAAACTATCATTAGTTATATATATTAATTAAGTCAATTATACATCGAATATTGACATTGTTAATTTATGCGGTGTTGATTTTTTTGTCCATATATTTTCTTTCATTTAAATTTTTTCTTAAAAGATGTCAAGGCAGCTTCGACGGGTTACTATAATTCTGATGAAAAAACATTAGATTTCCGATTGACACAGAGGAGTTCGCCAGTAGAATTAGGAACTTTATTATAGAGGTCGCACAACCTCTGAACTCATTGTTGTTATAAGATTATTTATCATGCATTTAGTAAAAAGGCACTTTTCGTTTGCCTTAATAGTTCCTCTGTTTGTGTTTTACGTGTTTGTGAATGCTCTTCGTTTCAACAGGAGGTTTTCTGCCATATGGTTGGTCAGGAGTGCTTTCAGGAGCGGCGACGTGTTTTTACGCGTTTATTGGATTCGATATTATTGCCACAACAGGTGAAGAAGCCAAAAATCCTACCAAAGATATACCTAAGGGTGAGTTCTATGTATTGAAATTAGGTTCAAAATGGAAATCCAACATCACGACTAACCTCATTTTTAAGCATGAGTGTGAAAAAGGGACCTTCAATTGACAGCGTCAGGTTGATTAGGAACATGATAGGTTTACCATGTTGCAATACGTACTTGGAGTCAAAGACAGGGTGCTGAAACCATTGAAGTATGTGACCTTAACTCCCATGCTGCACGCCTTATGCATACCTATACATGTACGTATTTATGAGAGTTTTATTTTCGCCTCGCAAAAGATCCGTCCAAAAGGGTCTTCGTCCTGTTATGAAAAAATTATTGTTATTACGGTACTGTCATCGCTCAAACTTATCTAATCGCCCATATTCCGCGCCATGGAATACACTGAGCTGTGCGCTTTTTTTTCTTCTTAATTTTTCATTATATCTGTCACACTTTCCGAGCTGTCTTTATGCAGGGTTTTCTCATATTGTTTATACAGCTTGTCTGAATTTTATGCGCTGAAATTTTTTTACCCACCCTAAAACCATTACGGCGTAAACGATGCAAGTAATAGTACTAGTAATAGAAAGGTTATCGTTTCCGTTATACAGAGCACCGCGTTCCGCTTGTCTAGTGCCGACTTTATTAAGCGAATAGTGGTAAGATGGAAATCTTATCTTGGTGTAACCCATAGTTCCAAGCCAAGATACTCTATTTGGTCGTGTGCCAAATGATGCGCTACATATCTTTTTAACAAAAGACTCCTCACAGCTTCTAATGCTGTGGTCTTTATACATCATCCGTCATCCCTATGGACCTCTCTAAGCAAACCAGCGCATAATGACACATTCAATACACTAAATACTTTATAGAGGTCAACTGGGCTGGGGGGCATTAAATCTAGACGAGACGAGAAGATAAGCAGCTAGTGCCGATTATGTTGAAACCATAGATGACTAGGATTACTTTCTATTTACAGTCATATTGATAGGTGCCGGCCTGCAAGAACCGAGCTGCCGATATTTTCTTCACATCGGCTTGAGAGCCCTTTTGAGCGCTTGTGACTTGAATATTAGTAAATACCTATCATATATAACACATTGTAGCTAGCTTAGGGCTAGTCTAGGCTAGCTAAGTTACAGTTGTTAGGTTCAATGGCAAACTCAGTAAAAGAAATGATCGCAGTTGTGTTGTATCTTCCCTAGCTATTCATAGATATATATATATATATATATATATATATATATAGGTGAATTAGGCATGACGACGCCTTTAGCTGAGGATAGAAATCAGGGATTTTTACTGATAGGCGAAAATCATAATGACGTATTAAGTGACGTCGCAGAAAAGGTTTGCGTTACATATTTTGTCTGTTGTTCTACTTTAGCTATTACGTGGAGCCTTGCGACAGTCCTCACGGCATATCTCACGTGCAGCATCGTGGTAAGTGGATACTTAACTAATTAGAAATTTTAAGAGGTAAGAAGGTAAGAAATTTTACCAAAGATAGCTTACATTATACTATCCTTTTCTCTAGTTCTAAAGCAGCAAAATTTTTATCCATGAATGGATGAACTATAAATGATGATTTTCGACATTGACGGTTACTATCAAAATAAGTACACGGAACATTAAAGACCCGCCGCAGTATTGACGTACGGGGTAAATGTACCGTTTTTATTGTGATATGCCATAACTTATCGCTCGTTTTCGTGATTAAGCTTTTGCCTTTCTAGCTCTATGAAATTTTCGTGAATTTTCGTGTCCGTTTGTCTCAAAGCATCCTCAGAGTACAAGAAAGTTCTGCAGAGATTACGGCTGAATCCAAAAATGAATCGCGTCCGTCCAGTTGTATAATATAGCTTAACTAAAGTCAACGTTCGCTGCAATAAAGAGAACTATGGCCTATGTATTCTATGCGAAACAGACGTTAGCATATAGATTATTTGAACGCATCAGATCTATTCAACCGGCAAATTTTTATGTCCTTATAAACCGCGGTGGTTTTTCCAGGTACACATTGTTAACCTTAGGGTCGAGTGAGATCACAAAACACCACAAATGACCTATGAACTATCTGCTATAGCGGCCGAAGCTATAAAGTTACGGATCTTTTCTGTGATTTTCTTTATAATTTTATTCCTTTGGTTAATGCTATCATCGTAAAACCGAATGCTTTGTTATTAAGATTGTGCTCCGCGCTACGAGTGCTTGTTCGTAAATAGCTTGTCAAGATACACAAACGATATAGTTTTTGGAGTGTTTTTTGTACTTTCAGGTAACTTTGGTCATACCGTACAACGAAATCAATTCTGCATCTGGACTCGTAGAAATGTTTGCCCAGAGGGACGCACCAGGCTGTCAGGTACCACCTACTACTCAAAAGTATTCGAAATCTATACAAAATACTGCTGATGGTACAAGTTACACAAAGTTAATGAGTGGCGAACAAATACTAGCGCGCGATAAGTGAGTCAAACTCAGCTACGGCGAAGAAGGAAGAGTCCGTATTCATCGCGTGCTGTTCACTTACGTGCGCTTTTAGACGAAAGTTACTTTATGTCGCACATAAAATCTATACAAATGTAAACATCGTAGCAAACAGTTAAGCAGCAAATTGACTACGACCAAATCAAAATCGTCCGCTACGCCACGACATAAAACGAGTAATAACTTCTATTTTTCGATCTTTATTTTATCTGTTAGTGACAAAGCACGTACATTTAGCTATAGCTTATATGGCAGCATAATTGATGACGCTCATTAATATTTTAGTACATTGTCGCCATCGGCGCCTTGGCGGGCCTTGTGGTGTCGATGTTTGGCTCCATGTTCCCGATGCCTCGGGTCGTATATGCAATGGCTAAAGACGGACTCATATTCAGGTATAATAATCTTGATACTTTTTAGCCGTAGGAGAGCGATCTCATGGTTTCTTACGAGGTCAGCCGTGCAAAAAGCGCTACGAAACTTCCGTACTACTAGATAAAATGGAAATACCCATAAATAATCTGCTAACCTCAGCTTATTGTTGCTTCGAAATCTAGACATGACTGAAGTGTTGTACAATTAGAAATATTCGATCGATTTTAGAATATTTTTTTAAGGTGGCTTCTGATAAATACGGGATTCAGGAATCGGCTAAAACATCTAGGTAGATTCATAATCCAAACTCTTAATAGCTATAGTTTATCTCTCCAAAGAAAACCTTATGTTGCATTGGGTCGACGATACGTTATTGTTTCTATTGCAGAGCTCTCGCGAAGATATGGCCAGTTACAGAAACCCCAGCTACTGCTACTCTTTTTCTAGGTGCAGCTACAGCAGTTGTCGCCATGGTCATGGGGCTGGATGTTCTTGTAGAAATGATGTCGATCGGTATGAGATAAAGAAATCACCTCTATTTATGGTGATTCGGTTTATTAAGCTCGTTGCGTTTTTATTTACACGTGAGCAAATTTTTATTGGCTTAGGTACAAGGCTGGGCCTAGACACACTTTATTTCGTTCTAAAGGCCAGTTGTCTGATGCCAGTATCTAACAGAAAACGCGCAGAAACGTACCTGTTGTTCTACCCTGATTTGTCTTAGTACTATAGGTTTCGCAAAAACCTCTTGTGCGCTCGTTTTGCAAATGATGTAGCTGCAAAAAATCGATTAAATATATCGAAACTATTTTTTTGACGCTTCGACTCCGTTCTATATACATGTATTCGAACCTATTTCTATTGAGAATTATCTCTCAGGCGACATCAATCATTAAACCGGTGGGATTCTCATCCAAGATCCAATTGGGCTCGTTCACCCCTGGCCTAACCTATCATCTGATTGTGTTATGATTATTGCCATATGTATAGGCACATTAATGGCGTACACGTTAGTATCCACGTGCGTCCTGCTCCTCCGCTACCAGCCCGGAAACAAAACTGTAGTCGACCTTCTACCGGAATCAGTGCGGTCTGCCTGTCCCACGCCTACAAGAGATTATCCCAAGGTGAAAACCTTGAAAGCGCTACATTTAGGTCCTATCAGCATAGTAGATAATGACTGTATAAGTGTTTGGCTCGAGAAAGGTCTTATTGCGAAAAAGTAACGGCAAATTCAGATATATTTATAGTGTCACGGTACGAAATCATTTTCCCATAAGCGTTTTAGTATAATGCATAATGTTCGGACTGCAAACAGATCTGCGTAGAATTGTTCCGCTTAGATTCGCTTGAATACTCTCCGATAATGATTCCCAGAAAGTGATTATTAAAGTTACGAAGCATACAGCCCTCACCTTTTATACTACTAACTTGTAGATTTGTTCAGCGCTCGTTCAGCGCTAATTCTAGACATCACAACTCTTAAGTATTAGATTGAAACGTAGGTAGTTTTCGGCTTTTCATCTAACGAGAAATGCAGTATGCTATCTGGTTCTTTCTGTTGGATACCCTCGTTCATTTGATGTAGATAGACCACATGCGACTCCTTGTTGGCCGACTTGTTCTTCACAAGCATTCTTCAGCGTATCAGACCTTTTCAGCTCCACCAAACGTCAAGCTCTAATTAGAATGGAGATCTAACGTAACTTTTGGGTTGGGAGTGTCATTCTTTTTCCCACTTCATTTCGACGTTAAGAGACCACTTTTCGTCACCGGTGCCGACTCGTATGTGCGTATCCGTCACTGAAGCGTATTGTCTGGTGCGGGGCAAAACGTTAAGGAATACGGATGCGAAGCTTTGTTTCCTTGTGCTTTCTGCCCAGTCCATAACACGCTGAGGCATTTATATTTACATAAAGTTATGCACCTAAAATGGTCATTAATATCCCGGTGTTCGTAACCTATCCTCTCTTCCATCCAACGATTTGTTCGCCATCCGGAGTCCTCATCGATTTCGGATCGACTGGGTCTGTGGCTGCATCTTTCAAGGAAGCTCCTTCTCGCAAACTACTTAGTTGTAGAGTCTTTATTGTACTTGACACAAACATGGTGCAAAGCAAAATATATAGGGTGTGTCGAAAATGCACTTCTTTACCGGGAACTTCGATAGAAGGTTTCCATTGCTAAGCAAGGAAATTACAGAGGAAAGATAAATCGTATCGTTGAACGGTATAACGAAGTAAAGAGAGAACTAACCGAAATAGTTTATGTTCCATTCTAATAGCAGTAATAATAATAATAGAACAACTGTAATAATGATATAATAATAATAATAATAGTAATAAATAAATAATCCGAATTGAATTTGTCGAATAACTTGTTTCCCGCTGTTTATATTAACCGACGCGCCAATTCTCATCCAGCCGGGTGGTGAGCCAATGAGTGCAAATCCGTTTATTAACAACACAGTTGTGGTCACATCGAAACGTTCCAACCGCGTTCTCACTCCAGACTCAGACGATGAAGAAATGGGCTTTACTGGTCTCGGAGTTGTAGGACACCACCGATTCCCAGGTTTGTAGATTCGTAGATATAGTCGGACTATTATTAGAATAGCTCACTTTGTTTCTTCGAAAAATGCAACGGCTTCTTTTTTGCAAGACAGTTGATTTACCTATGTCTCTATGTTATCGCACTCTCCGCACCTTTACTTAGCACTCTAATGATGTAGTACTTTTTATCACAGCTGTTGTAACGGGTTGTAAACGAGGATTTAATCCCAGACATTGCAGGGCGTTCTAAACTATGCTCGATATGCTGGCAGTATATAGAGCTAGAGATCCTCTATTAATTGTTTAGATCAAGCGCTAGCATCTATCGTAAATGTTTTCTACGTGGATGACGCTTGCCGTTGACGCCGTACCATCTGCAAAATATTCTAGGTGTCACGGCTCAGTGGAAAAACCGGCAAGATATGTACGGTTCAATGCAGGAGGAGTCACTTGAGGAAGAGGAAGATCTGTTTCAACAGGTACATATTCCATACGCGAAGCTATGCTAGCCATATCTTCTTGATCGACTTGTTTATTTTCATTGTTTCTGAAACACTGGTACTAACCCGATGATGGTCGGGAAGGCAAAATCGCAAACGATAAGGAACACATGTAACTGTATTCATGCTAAAGAACAAAAAATCATTATTAATCGCAAAGTCCAATAAAATTCTTACTTTTTGTACCCATAGCGATATATTGGCGGCTAGTACAATTGACAATCAAGACAAATTTATATACATCTTAATTTATACGTATGTATCCTCACAGCCCTCGTACTGGGATTTAAAGCGCCGTCAGATCGGGTACATGTTTCCGTTTCTGACACAGAATCCTGGCCCCGCAAATGACGCGACGGCAACGCGAGTCATCCGTCTGACCTGCTGTTTGTATGGGTTTTCTTTATTATTCGACCTTGTTGTTGTGTGGGGCCAAGACGCGCTAGGGACTGGTTCCTTCGCGGTGGCCTTACTCAGGTAAATTAGGAGTTGCATACTAACTAACTCCGCTGACAGTGTTTCTATAGAAGAATACTCTTAGTCAACCGTAACGTTATCAAAGGAGTAACTGAAACCTTAGTTTTTGGAGAAATCGACTAAACACGCCAGATTACCACGTTATGACTTCCTTCTCCGATATACCCAGATCATTTGAGTTTTCCCACGATTCAAACAGGTGTAAAATTTCCTTATCATCAAATGAACTCATTAAAAGATTATAGATCCTGAAAAAGTAAGAACCATTTTCGTTGTTGTCTTATATTTGTAGCGTCGCGTGCCTTATCGGAATCGTCGTGTCCGTGTTCCTCATCGGCAAACAACCGCAGGCCAAGTATGTGTAGATATAAATCTTCCATCATTGTGTCAGTGGAGAAGTAACACATTTGTGTATTCAGCTCAGTAGACACGTAACGGCTTAAGTTCGAAACCAGACATAGTCATCCCTTATTTCGTCCAGGAAACCAACCGGCTTGACCGATAGCAGCGCCGAACGTACAACTTGAAACATTTATTTAGATATTTTGCTTTTCCCGTTGGCCATGTTTAGTGAGCATAAATCGCAATGAGATGGCCATTTTGCAGATTCTCTGTATCGAACATTTTTGTTTGCGAAACTTCAGATGCGATTTGAAGTTTGCTGCGCCGGCGGTGCCGATTGTACCCTCGATCGCGATTACAGTCAACATCTACCTCATACTCAAATTGTCCTACCTCACGCTAATACGATTCGTCGTCTGGATGACGCTAGGTGAGGTACCGAGAGCTAGATTTATAGTGTGTGCTTAAGGAATCGTCAACAAGCGAGAAAACTGATCTTATTATTTTAACCGTTTTTCAACGGTGTTCAATTATTATTATTATTATTATTCGTTAGAAGAAATGGGTGGTAACGAACAAACAGAAGATTATCTTTTCAACATCAGCCGATAGCGTTGTTACGCTTATCCGAGAAAATACTGTTGCAACCTCTGCCGATGTCATATTAAAAATAGGCTTGCATTCCCAATACATTGAAATACGTTTACGAAGCATAATTTAGTAGCCAAGTAACCCGACTTAGAATAACAACATGCCGCGTCTTACTCTTGTAAGATCTTCAGGAATAGGCTTTAGCATCACAAACAAATGTTACAAGCACGAGCCCAGCCGCAAGCGTTTGAAACAGAAGCAGTTTTCTGTTAATGTATTCCATCCCATGTACGCATCAATCACCCATCAATCAGATCGATCACTTATATATACTAATAAAACCCATCTGGGTGCTTCGTTATCTTTGCGCAGGTATGTTTATGTATTTTTGCCATGGCATTAAGGAGAGCAATCTCGAAGGAGCCAGCGAAGAACGCATCGAACTCAAGGTGCCAAGCAACCAGGCATCGGCTGCAAAGGACAAAGAAGACAGCACACAAAAGCATAATCCCCTCAAGTTAGCGGCACCCCCGCCGAAACTACCACCACGGCCCGTACACCGCGGCGAACCTGTTATGAACCCGCTAACGAATCCCTTCCTTAACATGGGCAACGCTAACACCAAGATCATGCAAGAGACCGAAGCAAGCGTCAATGCCAATGGAAACGGAAGCGTTGTCACAACGACGAAAGCCCTACCGCCTGCGCGCACAGCCTGGGCCACTTTCGACTGAGATTCACAGCTGCTTGTTCTATAGCACTGCACGTTAAGCAGCACGCACCACGCATCAGTATTCGAGATTACTTCATTGAGCCGAAATACGGTTAGTTATGATTGTGTCGAACACGCCGCGACAACATACAGATGTTGTCCTGAGTTCCTTTCAACAAAAAGGAGAAGGGCAAGTCGTAGAGTTTCTGAAGAGCAGCTGAAGTCGAGTCGGCAATTCCCACACTGTGCAATAGGTTCGAATAACAAGCGCTTGCTCGTCCTTAACAAGACTGCTGTTTACATTCGATTAGTTGAGTAGCAGAAAATGGACATGACGAAGCAGGAGCGTGTCTGTGAGAGGCACACACGTTACGCAAATGCTGACGGTGATGACCATGCTGGTGATGGAGAAGGCCACGGGGGAAGCTACAATAGTCTACAACGCGCAAACACAGATACATTACGTATACAGCGATTACGGTGATCGCAACAACAACAACTAAACGCTTGATCTCTTCTAGCCAATAGGGACAGGGCTAAGAAACTTCGAAGCGCTCTCACGAAAAACTTTTGATAGGGCGTTTTCAAACGCGACAACTAAATAATCACACGCTAGACGAGACGAGATTCATCGGCTCTGACCTGCATAAGGTTGTTGTCTAGATAAAAGCGAGTTGTTTATCTAGCAACAAGGCCCTCGGCTAGCCCAGTCCCGTGTTAATGTACGACGGCTGAAGCTCTGTGGTGTGGCCATAAGCAACGCTGGCTAACGACGCATCTTTTTCAAATGGAGGCGCGTCTTTGAATGGCCGTTAACCATTACTGACTGTAATAATAACGGTGGCACAATAATAATGAGATATGTGTTAGTAGTTGATTGCGTGGAAGAGTATATAGCAGTAAATGTTATCAAATGAAATGGACGACTGATACCGAATGGATAATACAGTGTGAGATAAACATGAACTAATAATAACAATAGTGACATATTATCGTTATTATTTTTGTTCTATATACTATGTGTGACGTTTAGCTAACCAAAATATATCGTCTCTACTGGTATAGGTAGCTGGATCAATACACAATATATAAATGAAGAACTACAATTGCTACTAAGAGATGTACCAGCACATCGCAACATGGAGATATGAGCGACCCTTTTCCGCCTCCCACACTCACGTCGAGTAATAAGGACGAACCTTCCACATTGTACAGAAACAAGCTGATCAACACTCAGCAATATAAGAAGAAACAGGACAGCCAATAATAACGAAAGAGAAACGATGAAAAATCACACGGTAGTACTGAAACGGGACAATGTGGCGTCATCACGATCAGTTCTCATGGTATGCGTATGCCATACATGTGCATATATATATATATATATATATATGAGAATTACCAATGAAATATAGTATGGAATGAGCTAATAACAGTGGCTGCGAACAGGAAACTACTACAGAACGAAGCATTCTATATATACGGTGGCACATTTAAATTGGGCAAAAGTTTTAACGATCTGTATGCCACAACGGGCATGTGTTTATCCGTTATTCGTCACAACCAATTGCCTTTTAAAAACAACAGACTTTTTCGGAGCAAAAATTAGCTGCTGTCCAATTTTCCCGCACCGAACATTTCTGCCGTGTTTTTTCGTCTGAAATCGACAGTTGATATTAACCGTTTTCATGCGATTTCTACAAAATTCGAGCAAGGCTTATCGGAGGATACTCAACAGGGTTTAAGTTAAAACTTCATGAAATTGTTCAAAACGTTATTTTTGATAACCTTTTGATATCGAAATTAACGGTCACTCTAGAGAGAGAAATATTAACGATCAATCAGGTCGCCCAGTGGTTACTTTTCGACCTTTTTTTACACTTTTCAAAAAGTGTTTGTCCCCACTTTGAACTTTTGTGTTACATAACATTTTCGGACAGCTGTCAACCGTGAAGCTGAAATGAACGTTTTGGAGCAATATTTTTACGGTTGTTTTACAACTACAGATATCTATTGACGTACGGTTACGAAGGAATATTTTTAAAATGGCTAGATGTAGAATTGAAGCTGTAATCCGGTGGATAATAATTGTGTTAAGTATAACCGTCAGAAACGAATTTTGTACGTAGTACATTCCAAAAAAACGAATGTTTGGCACAGCTTTGTAAATCGACTTAGACGAGTCGATATATTGTGATCTAGAGAGATTAATAGCGACAAGGAACGAGATTACAGGTCTGAAGGCAAAATTGATCATATCGTGTGAATCAAGTGGTAACCGGAATAAAACTAATGGAGGGGCAACCAGTGCACTAAATTGTCGCCCGGTCACCCCTCCATAGTGAGCTTTCAGAAAGGATTAGTGCAGCATATGTTCATACGTATTAAAGAAAATCGGCAAAAGATAACATCTAGCAATGTACGTGCTTTCCAGTGGCCTCGCTATTGATAGATATCTCAAAATTCATATCTCAAAAAAGCTAGACTTATTCCTTTTAGAAGATTTTTTTTCACAGTGAATTATTATATTTTGTCTCTGCATGCTAGCAGCCGACCTGCAACCCCCGGAAACGTACTGTTTTGAACGTGTATAGCTTTACGCGTAATCTGTGTTCAGTTTTAGTAAAAAATAAAGTAAAAAAAAGCCAATTTCATGTTAAAAATCAGTATTTAGCTGAGAATTAGCCAGCGTATCTATGGACCCCCAATATTCTATTTAGCTCAGAAGCGCCCGCCCGGAGCTTACACAATGCACGACTTTCGGCGAACCCTATATGTAACCTATATACTACAGATCTTCAACGATAAAGCGAATCTTCAGTAAAATATGCCATATAGTAATTATCCGTCTAGGGACCTGGAAACGGTGTTGTCAAATATTGTAATTTATACCGCTCAAGGTAGATCAGTGAACGTTTAAGAAAGACATGGAATACACGAGAAGGGTGTAACCTGTAGCACACAATATAACGAATACTTAACCGTCAATAGTGAAATGAAAAAAATGAAATGACATTAAAGAAAAGTCCCTGAGTAACCAAACAGGTCGCTATCGTAAGGCCTGCGGGAACCCCCAGAGCAGCTGTGCTGCACAAAACTTTTCCCTAATGTCGCTAAGCGTGGCGTAGTCTAATGACATTAACATCGAAAGCACTGTCGGTTTGTTTGGGTACATTTATGATGGCTTTGTACATCGCATTTATGCTGTATATAGTACTGTATTAAATAATAAACGACCGTTGGACCATCCATAATGATCTATAAGTCCTGTACCCCTTTGAACATATCCGATACAGAAAGTGGGGTCAAAGAAAGGAGGTACAAGACGTTACGTTGCTATGCGATTGCATTCAACGACAGATCACTTATTCGCGTAATATCTGAAGGCACCCGAAAAGCATCGGTTTATAAGAATTGCTTGACCGATTTCGTTTTGATCGCAGCTTTCAACGTGAGTAGTGAAAAAGATTTCAGATACGTTATCCCTGCTATTACACGTCATTAGGTCCTGATGGAAGCAGTGGCAGCTATCACTGAACATTTGACTGCAAGCTAGACTGTACGTAGCTTCTGTCACAAAACTTCATTCTGCATACTGGCGGGTATTCTTAACATCACGGTTGATTCAATGCATCAACTTTGCTTCGTACTCAGAACCTCTGCAATTCTCATACATCTCGTGGTTTACCCTTGTAAGCCGACGGGAAACATATCTGTAATCGGAGGGAACTTACGTCTTACGTATTGCACTTACGTTCGGTACGTCTACGACTTACATTCATGCCAAACGATCCAAGTAGTCGCTCAGTCTTGACATTTGGATCGGTTGGAAGGGCCTACTACGCAATGTCATTGCTTATTTCTGTAATGACTCATACGTGAACCAATCCGATTTTTTCATAACAGCATCGTTTTTACGGCAGTGCCTATTTCTGCAAACAGAAGTGACAGCGCAGCTTTTTAACCCGTTGAATAGCGGTTCTCTGGGGTGTTTTTACGACGAAAATTCGGCAACGTGTTCGATTCTGAATCAAAGAAAACGTTCGAAGCTGAGTAAGTGCCCAGAAACGCTTATGACTCACGTCCCCCATAAAGCCCCTGGCTTAGGTTAACAAATAGATACTTGAAATGTTTACTCTTCTACATCTCTGAACCGCTATAACAAACTTTTTTTTGTAATCCTCTGAAACTTCTGTCGATGGAAAGGGATGCACCTCGAAGCGTTGTGATAACATATTGAATAGAAGGAGATCGATGATTATGCTGCTGATGATGAGCAAAATAAGGGGTGAAGATGACTCTATGAGTATATACATACCTTGACACGTTACCCTCTCATCTTTGCTAATTAAAAATTTAAGAGCATAATGAGTATATGACAATACATGTGTCTCTCAGTTGAGTATCCTAACTCGTAATGATAGTGAAGCCGGGCTTAAAGGCTCTAGCATGTACACAAACGAGGAAACTCCGATTTAATCATCAGTCGACTGAGTAACTAATCACCCATCAAGCCAAAAAACTTGCCACCATTTTTTCAATACCTATGTGTTTTCGAGTGAAAACATCCGTTCGTTATCTTTCTATCTCTGACTCTGCGAGACACCATCAGCAGATCGACTTGTCCGATGTCCGAATGTCAAATGTGCGACACAGCAAAACTGCGAGCAAATGAGTGCTTGCTGATAAAGACAGTAGAAGTAAAAAATTGTTAAGAGCGACAGAGACGAGGAGGTAGAACAGGTGAGGGAGGGAAACGGGGGATGCTGGGAGGTCAGAAAGCAACCGATTGAAAGAGATGCATAGATAGAAAAGTGTAGAAGCGTATCATCGAACTATGGTGCCTAAGGGGCTCAACTATAAAAATCTCAATTGAACCACGAGGCATATTTCATTCCATCGATTTATCCTGTAATTATCTGCCGCACAATTACCCTTCCTCTCATGGATGTTCCCCCTTAATAATGATACACCATTCTCTTACCATAACGTAGAAGTGTAACAAAGACAATATAATTTGTTAACCTTCTAGTTCTGCACGTAGCCACGTTCGTGCCGCAATCGTTCACGACATACGATATCTAAAAGGCAGTGGTCGAAATAGCACCGAAGCCGCCCTTCATTTCCGATCAAATAAGATCCGGTGAGTAGATAAGAGGAATTATTATTAGACTGCGAATCACGTACTTGTAGAATGACTTCCACCCTTTTTAGGGACGCCGAGTAGTACGTTACACAATTCACATATCTAAGGGCCTGCATCCACCAGTTGTACGATGGAAATACATATATAAGCACGCATTGACTACCACTATATAGAAGTTGGAATCGGACGGACATCCTTAGAGCAAAGAGGGAGTGTCCTACATCGAGCTGCCCTTGGAGAAACCCCACTAAATTTACATAGCCATTTTCTCGGAATTCAGACTGATTCGCTTAGAGCTTTATACCTAGGAATACACCACCATCCCTTATCGCCCTTTGCTGATGTGCAAAGAAGGCCTGATCTATGAAGGAAAATGCTTAGAGCTACAGGAATGATCATCTTCGAAAATGAACGAACTTATTATAACGATGCCTGTATTAAAATGGTACTATTGATACCTTTGATGGCAGCGATGAAACTAGTGCGCGTAACATAATTATAGCGGTGATAGTCGTGTTAAACATGGTGATTATAACTGAAGACTAATAATATAAAGGAATTATATATATAAAAAGATATAAAGGAAGAATGCTGACAGAATAATATTAATTATAGAAACATTACTAATATTGTTCAATTGGAGTATATATATATAACCAGTAGAGCCGAAACAAAAAACATTAATGAAGCTATACTCTATATACACATCTCATGAATATCTATATATAAATAATATATAGAAATATGTATAATATACACTATGACTCAATCGACGAATACCATTTATTATAATGTCTGTGATATGTAACGAATCATTTGAGTCCAATCATGATTACCGCTGTTACTGGTTCTGTCTGAGTGAGTTCTTCAGTTTACCTCAATTTATTGTACAATTACTGACGAATAGAAGACATATAAACATAAACTGGTAAAAAAACCTATATGCTTTCAATATGGCGATTTGTAGCATTATATAACATATCGATTCTCTTCTCATGAACAACAATAACGCGTCAGCTTTTCTATTCTACATATTATATAATACTAATACTAAAGTCAACAATTAATATCATTCGAAATATGGATACCAACAGTAATAGAGCGACTGCTCGACAACAGTGATTCTGGTTGAAAAAAAAAATAACAATAAAAACATTTGTTTCATTGCAAAGGTGGAAATGTAACGTTATTCGAACGCTTCGACCATATACATGCCGCTCTACAAATTTGCGTTTCTGAACGGTAATCATAGGCTCTTTCTCTTTAGGTTGTTTTCATATACTTTACACGACTGCCCGTAACCGACTTGCAAATGCAGTTGTGACCTTTCATCCACGATCGTTTGCTTGTTGATGTAAACACAGGTCCAGGATGTCTGCTAACAAATCTAAACAAAACGTTCACGCGGGCGAAACTAACGGCAGGGCCAACAAAAAATAATTAAGAATATAGCAATGACCGGTGTTGATAACGAAGGTCGTCATCATCGTCGTCAAAAAATATCAATGGTTTAAAAGAAATATAAGGTCTCCGACATAGCAACGACAACAACAACGACAATGCTTAACATCAACAAATAGGGTAGATGGCAGAAGATCTAACCGTTGATGTTGAGCGATCAAAAATGATGACTGAACTATAAGCTGCCATAATCACGAGAATAAAAAAACACTACATATATACATAAAACATCATTAGTAAAAACAGAAAAAGACGCCGAATGAAACGTTACGACGAGTCTATCGTTATGTATTTAGAAAATCTATTTAGATTCGTGCTCGGTACCCAGCATAACAGGTTAACGTTACTATCTAATAAAAATTTTCAGACTACAACAAATAATAAGGTTTCAGAGTTTCTAACCAAGATGATTATTGGAAAAAAATTATTGAAAAAAGATTTTCGTACGAATGAACAAATAACAGCGTAAGTTAGTGCCATTATTCGTGACCGTAACAAGCTATAAGGCTATACCAGTAACGCTCTCATTGATATTAACCTTCATGAAGGGTATCCTGTTTCTGAGACGGTGTCACTATCGAAGGGATTACTTAAACTTCGGTTAAGGATATGCTTTTGATTCCAATGAAAAAAAAAAAAAAAAAAAAAAAAAAAAAAAAAAAAAAGAAAAAAAGAAAAAGCACAAAGGAGGTTTTTTTGTAATTTTTGTTTATTTTTTTTTTTTTTTTTTTTTTTTTGGTATGCAAATTAACGAAGTTAACCTAGTAACTATATACAAGAAAAAAAAAAAAGTCATGCTACT
>NW_019212905.1:107219-189588 GCF_002532875.2 Varroa jacobsoni | reverse complement strand
ATATAGTACAATAGCGTGAAATGAGCCTATCAAAAAACATCTTGCTTGCTTTGTCTCCATATAAACATATTTGAGCATATTCGTATGGTTTTACTTCATTATTGAGATGTAGAATCATGCTCCGCACCATACTCCTCAATGTTACAATGGTAGGCAACTCATCGTAGCGCTTCAATCTTACAATGGTAAGCGGTAAGCGACTCGTTTTTTTGGACTTCGGATTTGGATTGGACTTAAGCTTTTTCGGATTATGGCTCTACTTCTTTCTAAACTGTGCTCTGTATTGGTGAACATTATATATTCGGTCGTTGTTTAAGGACAAACCTTTGCATTATACAATTAGTTGTTTGTGTGTCAGTGGCTACAATTGTAGTCAAAACGATCCCTGTACTTTACGGACATGCGGTAAATACATTTGGATCTTCCCTAATACATTTAGTTTGGATAACGTTTCTTCCTAGGTAATGATCGAAATCGATTTTCTATGCCCAAAATGCGCCTTCTTGGCCACGTGTTCTGCTCCGCTTTGATTGCTCTGTACATTTTTACGTCGTCAGCATGGACTTTAGTCCAGATGGGGTGCTACGCCCAGTGTGCATGAACGTGTCCACAACGGCTCCCAAATTATGGTTTCGGAAATCAAGGTATTCAGGAGTATCTCAAATCTATTATGTGTCTCTAGTTTGAAAAGAAAACGTGCCAATTCTCCTAGTGACTAAAAAGATTCTTTCGTACAAAATTGTGTTTTGCAATTATACTGTATAACTGTAGCGGCTGTACAATCAACGACCGTCCCTCTTTGGGGGGGGGGGGGGTGAAACCTCGTGCATCTCAACGAAAAATATCGTAACTGGTGTTTCTCGATTCGAGGTTGCCGAAAGCATCGAATACGCACTCGGCTTTTTCTGCTAGACTATAGTGATTACTGCGGCGGAAATCTTCACTTAGCCCATGGGGATAACTGGGAACAGCTGGTAGGCAGAACTGTAACTCTGGGTAGTCCGCAAACCCGGACCGAACCGTCGTCCAATAATATAGCATAAATTTGTTCCTGTCAAGGCAGTACCTCCAATTTCAGGGAAAAAGCAGGGTGATGAAGTCGGATGCAACCGAATTACCCGGGGAACACGATCAAACAATGTCCTCGTACTATGACCGACAGTATTACATCCACTGCAGAACGAAAAGGAAACGAATATGGTATTGCCAAAGCTACTACCCTAATTAAACAGACGGTGAATTTTTTTAATAAAGAAAAAGCCAATTTCAAAAAAAGGCAACGAAGCCTGATAGGGACATTCAACAGTGGGTCGCCCATCTGGCACCAGAGAATAGGTTGTTCCGATATCCATGTATCCACAGCGAACATCAGGAGCAAAAAATGCTGCAACGAAATTTATTGTAATGCCTACGGACAGTATTTAAAATGGGACACATGCACTTTGATGTTCGATACGCTACATAAGTCCTTACTGATTACACACATATTTATGTGTATATAAGTAATAATAATTTTAAGTAAGTTTAACAGTTATATAAATGAGTGTTCCTTCCCTGCCTTCGTCCTCTTGCAGTGATGAGTATTTTTTTTGGGGGAGGTGGTCTGATCTTATGGTTTCACTCTTATCAATCTTATGATTGGTCTATTCGATGCATACTTGGACGGCGTAATATAAACTTTTTGAGGTATTGATGGCGTTTCTAATATTATACTTAAAAATTACTTTAATAAGCCCATTTGCGTGTCGCTTCACTTGCTTGTGTTCTACTTTAACTTTGCACATTACAACTTTGATGCGTGCTAGAACTTGGCTCTGTGATTAAGTTGTAACTAGGGTGTTTTCTGCTTATTAGGTTACGTACCCAGGCATTCTGACCAATATAGAAAGTTTGTGTTGTTCGTTCGTAAAGTCAGTTTTTTCCTCTTTTTCTAATTTAAAAAAAGTAAAACTAATTTCAATTGGGATTTTGTGGGTCACTAGCTGAATCTAAATCGTTGATGTATCGTGTGAAGCTTCTTAGCTAAGCCTTTTACCTGCGCGTGAAACGGTGCAGTCCTAAGATGATCAACTACTAGAAATCTGCGAATATCCGTGATCCGAATTGAGAGCGTTCGTCAGCGACAATTGTGTATAAGTTGCCAAAGTATGTGAACATATGTTGTCTTCAAACACATGTTTGATTCTGTTAGTTTTTAGGCAATATATTTCATGCCACCTGAAAAAAACTTAGCCTTCTAAAGGACTGGTAAAATAAACATTTATCTGTTTAAAAAGTCGTGCGGCTTATTTGGTACAATGAGGACACCGTCGGATTACATGTTTGATGGCATTATCGATCCATGGTCAATACGTGCAGGACTTTACAGGACGACCTATTTTGTTCTGGTGCTATTTTAGTGATTAGTACGTAATTGCTGCAAGGAGTTTGGTCAAAAAGCCCTTGGTATTAATGCTCTTGTTTAATGGAAGACGTCTCTTCCATGCAGATTGAGAATCATGCTGGATGTAGAAGCAGAATGGTAGACCGATAGATGACCAAGTTTTCGTCCATTTAATTATCTGTAGACAGTTCATCTCCTTGTGTGGAGCCACATCGTTGAAAACGAACACCTTTTAAGGTTACTGGTTGACAAGCATTAGAACTGTCGAGACCTTTTTTCAACCTGTTGGTTAGTAAAAATTCGTCTTTAAAAATCGGCTTGGCCGAACTTTTTCCTTTTTTCATATTGTACCTTACAACTGCTATCTTAGTAGAAGTGCCATCCATCTTCGTAATCCACCAACGTTCTAGATCGGGACCTGTTTTTTTAACTATAAGATATGCATTTATGGGCTGTGAGCAAAATTGACTGTCGCCCGTGAATGTATCAGCGGAATCTGACACGCAAAGATGAGTGGCTAAGGCTTCTTTTTTTAATTTGCATAGTTTTGTCCTGATTTACTCAGACGGGTTAAAGCGTTGTATTACCATTCCCTCCCATTTGGGTATTAATACGACATTACGGCACTAATGCTATATTGGTTAGCGCCTGTAATCGGTCGTGATGGATTGCAATGAACGAAATTACGAAATTTCTGGCATTCTCCTCATCATCTGAAGTATTTGCTGGAAGAGCTTATAGATTTATTTTAGTTTGAAATGCTAAGTAATATGTGACCATTCTAAATAACAAAACCTAAATAATTAATATTGATATTTTTCCAGCCGGATTTTACATTCAACGTTGTTGAAATAATTGATCTAGTTTTTTTTTTGTTTTGTGATGGAAGGACAACTGTGACATTATCTAAATACACCCATTCGCCAATTAATTTATTAATAACTATCTGTTACCTCCTAAAGGAGATTACTCCACATGGAGAAATGTTTATAGTCAGTAGTTTGTTTCGATTCGTCAATCTGTAACTATGCTTACGCAATATATTATAGAAAAACATTTTTCATCGTAAGCGTAATAAAGGCATCATCTAGTCTTGGTAATGGATGGTAGTGTCCTAATATGTCATTTATTGGCGGAAAGGTCTGCGCATAACTTAATCTCACCTTTTTATTCGGAATTATTACCATTGGGGTCGTATACGCTGAGTAGCAATAATTTGATGCAACCGTTCTAATTCCTTTCCACCTTTCTTCCTAAAATATGTTATAAAACTGGCCTCGACTTGGTACAGAATGTTTTCGTAAAGCAATATTCCCTTCTATAGACATAGCTATGACACGTGCTTGAGACATGTCTTGTCCAATTTTTGAGGCTCTAATTGTGGCCTCTTCTTCCATTAGGATGGCACCGTATCTGGGTTCTTTTGGTCTTGCTATCTACCAGTATTCTATTTACAGTGTCATGTCAGGCTTTGTATATAGTAAATCCCCTAAGTATGGAATAACTAAGACGTACATAAATGAACACAATCTCATCGGAGGCTAGCATAGCAAAAAAAGCTCCTTTGGATAGTTATAGTCAAAGAAAACGATCCGGTACATGTTAAAGGATGAGAAATCATGTTGGTATAGTTCGCCTGCCGAAAAAAGCAGCGAAGGTAGTAGACTAAAGGTTTATGAACAAAGCTCTAGAACGAGTCGTAAAGTACAAGACTGTTGGTTTGAATATGAACTACTTATTTGCTACATGACGAATGAAGGAGAAAAACAGGTATAGGGAAAATCCTGAAATATATTAACGGAAAGCTTGGGCTGAATGACTAGTAAACGTAACAGAAAGTCTGCAAGAGTTGAAAGACATGGCTGCTGGAAAACAGGAAACAAAATTTAATTCAAGTAAGAAAAGAAAAAGGCAGCCTTTACACGGACACATTAAAAAGGCTACAGCAAAAGGTTGATCGTACCAAGCACCATGTCACGATGAAGAAGATTCAGCAGCTCAAAAATAAAAACACAGCGGAGCAAACTACTCGAACGCTGGCCTTTTTCCTAAAAACTCTCACAAAGGAAGAAGATGCTAAAGCTCAAATAGATCCGAGATCCCACAAAGTTAGTGTTTGAGACTTCTTAAAGGGATTGACGTGCCAGGATGCTAGGGACTTGTTGAACCAGTGGCCTATTACGGCGAGCTAAGGTAGGTGTGGGCATGAGAGGAGCTCCTGGGAACGGGTTAGTGCTGGTCAATTTTTGAACCTGATTGCACCCGACCAACTACCATAAACTAGGTTTCATCCGTACTTTCGAAGTGAGTGTCAGTGTTGTGTTACCTCAAATGTAAAAGAATTGCGCCCGCAGCTAGAGATTGCCGAAATAGAACGATGGAGGACGAGGGATGCCGCAGATCTAGAGTATTGTTCCTAAGACAAAAAGCTGCGATATGATACCGAAATTCTACAAATGCGGCGCAGCCCTGCGTGCGGGAACTTGACTACTTTTCTTTTATTCGGAACGCTGATAGGCGAGAGTGTTGCCTAATTCCAACATCGACTGCGTTCACAACTGCAGTTAGAGCACATCAAAAGGCTGCATAGGTTGCTTTTACAAAACAACTGAAAAAAACGCGACCGAATGACTGCTACGCGAACCTCAAATAGATGAAGATGACCGCATGATGGAAGTTCGCCATACTAATAGAAAGCGTAAACACGTCTTCTGCTGATCAGTCACTGCGAAAAGCCAGCCACAGTGATGGTCCCATTTAAGGTTATCCAGCTGAATTGCGCTTGAAGCAAAGTTGTTCATGCCCTACTCGATGCCACGTCCGGCATATGCCAAGCGGTGCGTTACCTTATGAATGAACGAAACGTGACGCTATCCAAAGAAAAATGTAAAGGGGCGAAAGCTGACAGGGCAGATAGGTATGCTGCACTAAGCGAGCTTATTACAGACAGGATCTGGCATAGGCTCCTCGTAAAAAATATGCAAGGTGCTGGACGGTTCTGCATTTGCTATAGCAATCATGTGGTTTCGGCGGATTTTCGAATTGCCTCGGCGCGAAACTACTGAACACTACCAGTAATTTTTGCGGGTGGCTTTAGCGGTACCTCAGAGACGTACAGCGCTCGTAAAATGAATAAAAGAAAGACAAGTGTTAATGGAACGAATGGCGGACCAATGATCTTCTAATCCTCAACATGAAAACCATTTTTACTTGTCAACAGAGGGGGCATGAATGTTACGTTTATTTAACATTTTGCTGTTCCACAATTATTAATAAAAAAACGAAATGGCGAGTTTTCGGCGATAAAAGAACTCCAGAAATCATTGCTATATTGAGAACAAGGTCGAAGTTAACACGCAGACGAGGCCAAGTGTGCTTGAGCCACCGCCGTGACTCAAGATACGAAATGGCGATGCACTCAAGAAAGCCCGCAGAAATGCGTTAAGAGAGAAGGGGCATACCAAAAACGTTTTCGATCTTCAGACACAGGGAAAGGAGTTTTTTTTAAAGGATATTTGAGTGATTTTTTCTCGCGGGCACCAGGGCAAAGTCTATTTCATGTAGGCCAAGCTTAGGACTGATTTCCGCCAAGCCTACTACCGACCACAAAATCTCACGCGCCCGAATCGTCGAGTAGCAGTAAAAGTATCGGTAAAGTCAATTGGCCAGTCTTACTCTTTAGGCTGCATACTTCGCCAGGCATGTGATGTCCTACGTGGGGAAAGTCCTTCAACGTATCTAATGGACTTTATAATAAATCAGAGTCGTTCAGGTGCGCATGCCCGGCGTTTATCTCTTAGGGTGTCTGCGAAAACCTTGTTTGTGTACGAACTCTACCTAAATGTTCTATTTCTGATAGAATCTCCAAAACCATTATCATTTGCCATCCTGTGGTAGCGCTAATAAGCTTTCAAACTTTATCAGTCTTCCTCTGGGTGCTACGGAGGGGTCTCTCACTTCCACCTTCTCGGTGCCATTTTTTCTAAAGCTGTTATTCGAACTAATATCCTTTCATCTTTTACTCCTTGACAGATTAGCAATGTATGCCCTGCATTATCTACGTGCTTGTCTTAATGAATCTAAAGGTGCCTGTCAAATTTGATATAAGAAAAGATAGAAGGAAGTTTTCAGAAGTATTCGAGTCGAGTATTAGTTCAATGTACAGTTAAGTCTTTCTAATAATTTAGTAATACCCGAAATGACATTTCGTAGCTTAGCGCCAAATGCACCTTTCAGATTGCCCTGCCACTTCTCCTATCAATCCAGTTTCTTTCTTGGTTTAGCAATAGCCAGTTTAACATGCTATATTCCTCTAAGGTTTCCTTGTTTCTGATTACGTGCAGATATCCTACCCTATCTATGATGTTCTGTTTACCTAGAAGCGTCTGCTCATTGACCGAACTTTTTCTTGCCTGTGAAAAGTATTGCCTCAGATTTCTCTGGCACTAACAAAAGGCTCTGCTATCAACTCTGAAACTATACGCAGTGCTACGTTTGTGTGGAGCTCAATCTTCATACTTGTTTTTGCCTCTACCGTGATGGTCAGGTCAATTGCATACACCAAGATTTCCACCTCCCCCTTTTTGAAGTTTTTGAATTTAGGAATGTCATCGTATGTTGTGTTTTACAATAACGATTCGTCAATGGACTATTGAAGTACCCTTGCCATCGATGAGAAGAAAGCGTCATTGCTCATAATTTTTTTTATCTCGTAGATAATGAAAAATCACTTTCGCCAAATGTGACGGTACCCTTGCTTTTACTAAAGTGTCAAACATATTCTTCCAAGGTAAACTACTGAAAGCATTTGCAATGGTCAGAAAAATTAGTAGCAAGAATCTCCGCGTCTTCGAGGTAGAGTTTTCAGCTTTGGCAGTTTCCTGCTGCCAGCAACACCAACCTATGTCCACGGAAAGCATATTACGAATGAGAATGTAACCCATACTTCTCTAGAAACGTTCAAAGTTTTTTCTTTATAGTGACGGGACGTATCGGCCTGTAGCCTCCATTGCGCTTCGGCATTGGTCCTGTCTGCACCATTTTTTGGTTCTAAGGTAATCGATTTTCGCAAAACATTTTAGTTGCCACATATACCACTACTCTCTAAGCCTTTTTGAATAGATTTTTTAAAACCTATGGGGCCTCGTTTAATTCTTCTGGAAAGTTCGTCTAGATTTATTTGGTATTGCTCATAGCTCGCTTCAAAATAGCTCGGCATCTCCCACGTTCGATGTGTAGGCTGGAGATTTTTTCGATGCTACCATTGGGCCTTTGTAGAGCCTTTTTCACCTGCAGGCAGAATTGACGTACCCCCGCTAGTTTCACATTACACCAGTAGTTTAGCGCTACCGGTTTAACTCGCCTTGAACGGATGGTAGGTATACTGGTACTTCGACACACGTTGGTGAGAGCTTCGTGTAGCATTTTAGCATCCTCAGGAAGTCGATTTTCAGAATGTACTACGGTTTCCGGAAAATATGGAATCATGTTGTATGTTATTTGCAATGCAATAATGGTGACTAATAATAATTCTTTTCTTCTGTTAAAGTCCCTTAGTCTGCAACCCGGCAAAAAGTGCCGGAATATAGGTAGTTAGAATTATATAAGATACCTGTCCTACCCAGCGGAAAGTTAGATCGGTAGTAACTAGATCGTGCATGGTTAGAAAATTAAGGACTAATTATCTCGTGCGGTTTAACCTAGCCGCGCCTGGTATTTTGACGCATAGAGATTTCTGCAAGTAGAGACATGATGAGGCTGATATAATAAGAATGTACTCTACCCACTTTTATCTATGCAAATCCTTCTTTTTTCCCCTCTGGACCTAATGTATAGTGAATGGTGAAGTCCTAAGTTGCTCTTCTTCTTATCGCAATAAATCATCTGCTCCCAATTTACACGATCTATCTGTACAGTCCACATTTACTTTACCCGAACATGTTTGACAATGAAGTACAATATTTGCTCGAAAAGCCGACGCTAAGTACAAGATTAACTAGTCAAAATCAGCGAAAATAGGATTATTGTTATACCATTCATAAGAACCGGAAGGTGTATTGTGCGCTATCTCATTCGCTACGTTTAGAAGTGCAGTTATGGAGAGTACTTACAGAGCACTGACTATACATCCATAGCGGATACACTGTCAGTATATAGGAAACATGTCAGTGTTCGGGGATGGCTGCCCCAGAGCCTGCTTATTAATATCATAGACATCCTTTTTTTTGCGTACCATCCTGTGTGCAGCTGGACAACCATTGCAATTAACCTGGATCGAACTAATCTGAGGCCTTACTTAATTTGGTGACTTGTTCTCGTCGTATTGTGAGTAAGTCTTCTGCTTTTGTCGTTTTGATTTGCACTCGAGGTCTTAGTGCCTCGCCTCTCGATAGCTGCCGTTTACTTTTCGTCAAAGGCTTTCCTGACGGCAACAACCCTCGCTTATATAACAGATAATCTTAGTGGAGTGAAAAGGTCAACTTAGCTGGATAGAAATGTACTAGGACACGCCAAAGGATGAAGCCAACAAAGGCACAGGAGGATCGCCACAAAGGGTTACTTGCTAAAACTCAAAAGACGTCGCGCTACTCAGAAGATTGCGATTAGCAGGAGTAAAGAAACATGCTGGAAAAGTTTCTGCAGACGGCTAATGAAAACCCGCTTACAAAAAGCTTCGTGAGAAAATTAAGAGAGGTTGTCCTTTCGGACAAATAATCAGAAGAAATAATAAGAAAACTGTTCTCTGGCCGTAAAGGCTTCGATAGATTGGGATTCACCCAGGCCACTGCGTGAAGATTTTCCGTCCGTGTTGTTAAACGAAGTTACAGCATCAAGAGGAATAATCAGACCAGGCAAAGCACCAGCCCTGACGACATTCGAGCGACGGCAGAGAAGCTTATTCTTAAGGAATTGCTCTTCTTAGTACCTGAAGTTGCTGTAAGGGTCTTGGAAGAGGAAGATTTCATCGGGGTCTGAAATAAAGGAAAGGCTGCTCACAGACGAATCCGGAGCTTTTCTAGGGAACATGATCTTATATTGCATGCCCAGTATGATTTCTGAAAGAATTATTCGATTTTAACAGAAATAAATTGCAGCATTGCAAAGCTGCGCTCATCAAAGTCTCTACGCGGCAAATTAGGCATTCGTTTCTGGTTATTTCATTAGACATCAAAGGCGCCTTTAATTACCCTGTGTGGGAAACCATTTCGGAGTCGCCTGAAAGAAAAGAGTACTACAGTATTTACTTTGCATTCTTTCGGCACCGAACCACTTAGATTGATGGACTGAGTCTCCCAGAGCTCCGTCTTAGGCCCATTGCTATGGAATCTTGCTTACGACGATGTCCGTAAGCTCAGGGATTTCCTGCCAGACGTAGATTTGATTGTATACGCTAATGACTTGACTATAACAGTGGTAGTACGCAAACTAGAGTCAGTTTTACGCTGTAAAACGCTGGGCAATTAAGTGCTAATGAAGGTTTATAAATGAATGACAGATAACGGCCTGATATTCTCTAATTCTAGAACCAAGTAAGAACAAAGGGTTTTTATTGGTCAGAAAGGAGAAGTGCATACTGATTAGGCCTTCCTTTATCGGTACGGAAGTTAAATTGGTAATCAGGGCTAAATACCTAAAAACGCAAATAGATAGAGGTATATAGGGCATTCCCGCTACATCCGACAATCGGTGATAAAGGCGACTGATGAAACGCAGGAGTTCGCTAGGATAGTTCCGAACGCGGGCCAAGGAAAAACAAACCGAGGCTTCTAATGTTAATCACCGAATAGGAATCTTAATAATTGCTGACTCGGTTAGAAAGTCCGTAGAGGAAGTGACACATGACCTAGTTCCAGAGGGTACTTTTGTACATATCTGTGCAAAATAGGTAAAGCGCCTTTACCGATAAGCGTACATTGTAGCAGCGGTACTGAAGATGATGCTAAATATACTTTGGTGGAACGTTCTACGCTACTACTGCCGTGGGGACAAACCACTAAAAGGAAGCTTACAGAAGCGATGAACGCTGATCTCTACGGCTTCATTCGACATAGCTGCAAGACGGCTGAACAATGGCGTTGAGGACGACAACTGGCCAGAAATATACTGGTTGAAAACAAAGCATTAGAGAGAAAAAAGACGGAAGAGCTGACCAGCCAAACAATGGCAGATGCGGATGGCCACGCTAGATATAAAATAATGGCGCCTAATAGAGAACTAACGCGCACACATTGCTACATAGACGAATACATTGGAAGAAAGAAGTACAAAACTCCCACGAGACCACTGCCGCCGGCAGAAAACTCTAAATAGTCAGACGGTTTGGGATTTTACAAATCCGCTAGCTCTCATAGCAAGCTCTCTTCTCAAGTAATACTTGGACCAGTTCTGAACCAAGGTCCAAGCATACAGGGTTTAGAACTTCGTGACTGAGAGTTCTTCATTACGAAGCAAATACCTTAGTAGTGAAATCTTGTTCGCACAGGAAACACTAAAATTCTTGAAAAAACATAGATTTTATTCCTTACCATAACATGTTTAAATACGGTAACATACAATATGTTCACAAAAGAGGCAAAAATTATCTCCTACAGAAAGTCTGGTATAAATTAAAAGAGACCGTGACCCGTTCGCTCTCGAGAGTCACTAACCTCTTCTCTACACCCCCTTTCGGTTAAATGTAGAGTATTTGCTGTTGTTTCAAATGCGCATTTAAAGTCAAAATAGGTATATACAATAAAACAATTTCCTTCCGCTCATTGTGAAGGCCCAAGCACGTTATCTCTCATAGGTGCATCAGTGGCGAAAGCTTTGACGGGTGCGTGACTCAGTGTGGACTAGACCATAATTATTTTCATTGTTGTCGAATAGGAGTTTTTACACGACCAAAATTCGGGAAACGTTTTAACGTTGATTTTTTTTCCTAAGTTGGTCTGCAGGCGTGACCGTGACAACGCGAAACAAACAATACGCTACGTCGTATAGAACAAAAAAATAAATCAGAGACGAAAATTTAAATAGCACATTTTTGAAGATAGAATTTTTTCTAGGGTCTGGTTCCGCTTGTTCATCAGTGATCATAAATGGCGCCTTACGACTGGCGGTTATCAACGTCGTTAATTGTACGCAGGTCACTGGGTGTATCGAAAAAAGGTAGGTAACGGGTTGTGCATTGTCGCCTCTACTGTGCCTGACATATCCGTGTAGTGCAGATGAATATTAACCCTGAACGATGCAGCTTTCCTTAATAATCCCCCTTCTGGCCAACACTTTCTGCAGTTTTTCCTTAAGACCGACTTGTACTATTATCACGTTCCGTTCTATGCTGTTAGGTGTGAGTGTTACCATGGAACTATGTTTCAGTGTCCAGGTGATGGCCCAGTGGATAGCTTGTTTCCCTGCGTGGTAGCGTACGTTTGAATCAAACCACGGATACACTTCGTTCTGTGCTGAAAACCACCCGGAATGCATGATACTCGAAAGAACTGCCCGTGTAAAAATGTCACCTATCGGACAAAGTATTCGTGCATCATGTTCACATTATGGCAAATGGAGAAAAAGTAGATTTCATTTAACTTTTTCTAGATTATGACTTGAGCCGTAGTAATCATCTTTCCCCTGACCGAGGAATAGTGATAATGTTAAACCTCGAAGCCACATCAGCCCCGAATACGACCGCTGTGCAGCCAGTGGCGACAGTTACTAAGTAAATCGTCATTTACAAGAAACCAGCATAAAAGCTAACGGCCTTTTGCTGGATCGCTAACAACCTACTATAAACCCGTTGTACCGCAGTCAGTTGAGAAATATCATTTCTTAAGACGGATCGACGGCAATCATTACTGCTATTTTTAGAAGATAAGTCTAGCCCTTTCATCACACTTTGGTTTATGTTTCCGGCAAAGACGACTATAATCAACTTGTGCTAGAGTTTCTAGATCAATAAGCAGCTTTGTGAAAACTTTTTGCAGCAATCATAAACGTGGTATAGCAGTTAGTTCCATCAGATTTTTGTAAAAAATAGGAGCCATTCTAGATTAGATTTGTTGATGGGACTCTGGCTACCTGACGTTTCAGGCTTTTTTGCATGCAGCATGGTGTCCATTAGATGAGAAAAAGGATCGACGCTGATCTACGGCTTTGCGAAGACGTTTCTCGGCTAAACACGAATATTTTCATAGTGCACACAAGCAAACTGGTACGAAGGCCGCATGGTACACCCATCATTTTGACTATTTAACATAGCTAAAACATGGCGTCGTTTCTCCTTGCCGCAGTTTTTACTACCTACCTTTTTTTTTTTTCACTGTACTAAATTTGTTATTTTGTTTGCTGTAAGAGAGGAATTATAGCGTTCGTTATCTCGACTGGCCATTCTGGCTTTGTAGGGCCCCAGCTGGTACCTCATTCCTGAAGTTTCACTTCAACCTTTTATTCGATTATTTGCAGCTATATTATTGAGTAATTAATTACGAGCTCACCAAGTGAACAGCCAAAAATTTTACATAGATTTTTTCCCCACAAGACTGTATCTATAAGATCCTCTCGAACCGGTCGCTGATACCTTTAGAACTTCATTTCACCTAATTTTACTTCACAGTATGCCTATGTCGTCTACACAAGCTACAGTGGACTCACTGAATGCACAAAATGTTTTCAATTGTTTGATCACAGTTGATGACAGTTTGGAGTTCGCCTACACTTATCCATGCTTTCAGGTTGATTTTGAATGTTTGGTTTTCTCACTTATTGCTCTTCACAAACTTTTACCTGTACCACATAGGTTAGTGGCTCACTATGTCAGAGGTAGTTGTAACCATAGAAAAATCGTCTACTCAATTGCTACGCCTCTTGGCCAGAGTCAGGACGGTCAAAATATCACATCTAGAAAGCATTTTTTTTTTCGAAATAATATTGTAGTGCCCAAACAGAACGTGTTCCACGTTTACCTTTACCCTTATTTTTTACATCTGAAAAGTAGTACATACATTTTGAAGAGCGAACTCGACATGTGGCGACACACTTGTAAATTGCGATGACGATAGGTAAACAATGAAATACCGCGGGAAGTCATCCATCAACATAACACGTCACGAGTTTTCGTTTGTAATAATAATAATACAGTAATAATTTATAAAGTGTTATAAGCGGGAATCGGAAAACATATTTGATCTCAAATAGGTAGTCTGTGCCCAATAATTTGTGTTAACTCTTATGTCATTTTCACTGATTACATTGACTAACAGTTAATTTGGAGTACACCCAATCCGCGTTTTTTCTTATGGCGGTGGGAGTCTGTTTCGGTTATTGACCAACTCTCGGCCAGACGAAAAGTACAATGTCCGGTTCTTCACTCTCTTTAGACATTACGGCAGGAGCTACAATCTGTACACACTCAACCTCGTAGCGGCGCAACTTTCAAATGTTTATCCCTTTAGCATCATTGACGAGGTAGATTTGTCTCGTACTTGTGAAGTATGCTTCCTCTCCTCGTAAAGTGCCTTCATCGATCTAATGTCGTAGGTTGTAACCGGCATTTCGGTCGTAGTGCGACTGCCCTTGTCAATCTGAGCCGATTGCAGTTAACTAGTTTCGTCTTAAATTCATATTCCCGGCAACAGTCGCGCCTTCACCTTCATTCGGCTCAGAGTGCTTTCACGCTTCTCTCACATTTTGCCCCTACTTATCGTAGACGGCCTGCACATGAATAAATCTGTGACCTGTACACGATACTTTCTACATATATTGCCGCACAAATGTGCTAATTTGAAGCACCGATACACACCACAACGGCCTATGTAACCAGCCTTAACCATCACCGGAACATAGCTGACGGGTATCTGTAAACAATGATCGTGTTCCGTTTTTGGCCGTTTGCTTGTCGAATTCTGTGTTATTGCGGTATATGAAGTGAAACAGTCTTTGTAAACAATGCTAAGTTCAGCTTCGAGTTAATTCGAAACAAACGCGGTTGATCACGGTAAGAACGTTCTTTATTCAATATCTCTCGTAGTCGGTGCGGTCTAGTCCTTTCGAACTCACCGATCTCTCACGACATGAACCACCTTCCCGAAGTAAAATAATATTTATCTATGAAGCAGTGGAAATATCATTCTTACACTATTATCAGAAGCCTATTGAATCATTTAGTAAGGCTTTAAAGACATGACCGGTTCTAGAATCTGAAACGGCTCGTCATTTAGGGCGCTTTTAAGGTGCCCGCGCTTCATGGGCTTTTGTCCGCCTAGTAGTAGGACAAATTCATTGCTTTAATTTTTGTACACTTAAAGCTATCGATATGAATTTCGCCATTATTCTATGGTGTTCTCAATAGTTGTATTTTGATTAGTTAGCCGTTTGGCTACCGCTAGCGAAGGATGCCATTACATCTAGTACATTGCCCGAACAGTTCCCGTAGAAAATCTTTGGTAGCCTTCATATTTTCGGTATCTGTCGTTCATTGCGCGCCATCATAACGGTATGTCAATCTAATTGTCAATGTAATTGGGAAATACGCGTAGAGAGGTGATTCAACTAAATAGATCTGCAATAAGGTCCTAGCTGTTCGTTAGCGTTGGGTTTATTAATTCCACGAAACTGTGTTCGGAGCGATAATTTTCGACATACAACGTCGTATTTTACTTTGAAAAGAACGCGCAGACTGCTGTAGAAGTCTTCTATAGCTGTCAGACGCATAGTTTAGAGGTAGCTTACTGCCTTTAAAAGAATAGACGAACTTTACGACTAACCACCATTCGATTGAAGCTCGTTCATAGATATCCCCATGACGCTAATAACGGCATTTCGGTTGCGGACCCATATCTTTCAATAGAGCATTTTTAGTCTATTAGATGGGACACATCAAACGCTTGAAATTTAGGCGCCCTCTGAACTCTTGGTCGCGCCTTGTCAATCTCACACCTGTTTTGGATTGGAGAAAATGATAGTAATCAAGGACACAACATTCCATAAGGTTTTGTTGGTAAAAATCTTTATTTAATATTTCTCGTAGTCGGTGCGGACCTCTAATAAATTCAAGATGTTTCGAAGGTCACGCAGCTCTATACTGCCTACAACTTTTCACCAAGTATTAACATAGCATTAACATTGGATTGTGTCTAATGATGTTTTGAGAGCCAGAATTTCTAGTGTCTCCATACTTTACGGTATCAACGCTGTTGTCAACTTGTTTGATCCATAGTTACCAGATTAGAGAACAGCTCTTATACTAAGAAGTTGAATTTCTTGCAAAACAGAATTTCTCAGAACGTTCATAATCGATAGGGGGTTGTCGCTTCTTTTTATTTCCGAAGCTTTTTAAGCTTCGAAGGTGGCATGTTTTGAGAGAATTCATATACGCTCAGAAAACATTGCTTACGACGCGAAGGAGAAATCGTATTAATGTGGCGTTACGAACAAAGATGGGTGGTGTTTGAAGACATATAAATGTTAAAGTCAACTTCCTCGTAGATATTTGCAGTCATTTCAAGCCCTTCAAACTGGAAATGCTCCATTCATTAGACAAGGTAGTCTTTTTTGTCCGCACTTTTGTAGACACAAAGCATTTGTTGATACCAAAAAATCAATGCAAATAACTTGAAGTCTTGTGAATAAAGACGTTCCTGCAATTCTGTTCGACGTATTCCCATTATGCGAGGTGTACCTTTGTCGATTACTAATCCGATTAATTCTACTATCGCAATCTTATATTCTCAATTCTCTCTTTAGAACGGTCAAGTTTGACGTTATTCCTTCTCTATTTGCTATTTCTTACTTTTGCACCTCGTAACTTCTGTAAGTCGTATGCTTTACTCCTAGCTTAATCAATGGCCAATCTGCTTGGCACTGAATAACTGAGGACACCTAAATAGACAAGGTAAATTAAATAAAAGCTGAGGCTTCACCCTAAGCAGCTCAAACGGTAATGGCAATTAGACTTATAGACGTATCTAAATCACAAGCAAATGCTTGCGACAGAACTTTTGCTTGAAAGTTATAGTGATCTTTTGAATAATAAAAATTTAATAGAACTTCATGCCGTAATTACGGCAACAGCTGTTGTCATTGTTCAATGTGTACTAAATGCGTGCAATAACATTGCCGAGTTTATATATGTGTATATCAGCATGCACAGACTACTCGTGCATGACAGCATGAGTAAGGGGTTTTGATAGGTAGCTACGTTCGCTCCACGTAAGTGTATCAGCGATCGTTTTTAAATTAACCTTCGTTCTACTACAATTACATCCAATGTACGGATTAAATTATGGGAAGCAACCGCCTCGTCGGTTTCAATTTCCTTCTAATTTTCTTCCGGAACGGGCACAGGCTTAGGATTTGGCAAGACAAGGTAGTGCTCGCAGCACGTAGAATCTAGCAGGCACGCACAAAATAAAGCCTTTGTAACAACCATAAAGCTGAGAAAATATATGAAAGAATAAGAGCGAATAAACGGCCCAGAAGGGCCTTTCGCCGTATATATATATATATGTTGATCTGCCTATACTACTAAAAAACATTAGAAGCGGGTTCGTCTAACCTAAAACGCTCGCGTAGACTGCATGGATTGGACTGATTCTTTCTTTTCGGGTAGAAGACAGAGCTGACTAAACAGCTACTTTTACTTAGAGAAAAACGTTTTCGTAATATTTATCTACTGTGATCACATTTGGTAATGGGGTTGAGCAAGCTACGCTATCGCGCTGCGTTTCCCAGCCCCATCTGTGGTATCTGAACATTATCTTGCGCAGCCAAGTGAACCACCTGTGCCGTGTCTACCTGCTCAAGCATATCCAAAAGACGATGGTCAAAAAGCACCGCCTGTAAAAGTCGTGACGCAAAGCGATTACGGCGATCCGCCGAGAGACCTCAGGCCATCAGTGACAGCGAGAACTCACACACGTCATCCAAACGCAACCCTCATCGCGATCGCCGCCTATCGGCGCCCCGATTGGCAATATTTTTACAGTTCGGGTGGCCATTGAACTGCTAGTAAACGGTGACAGGCACGTCACCGACACATGCCCAGCCACAGCGGGCGACGTATCTGCTAGCGGCATGCTGCTTCACCACGTGAGCATGGAACTGACCGTTTTCGACCCTTGCCTCAACCATTCGTTGAGTTGCAACTACGCCATTTAAGGTGCACACCGTGACGATCCACTCTCACCAACAGGTGGCTTTGCAACACGGACTCGCTCCCCGGCACAGGAGATGATAGCCCAGAAAGATCCAGGAGCCGGGAAACAATGACAATGCACTCCTATTAATTGGCGGGACAGAAAACACGGTTTTGCTGTCCAGTGTCGCCGGCCCGACATATCCACCAGACCATACACTAACATAATTTTTTATGTCGAATACGCCTGCTCTACAAGCAGACTATACTCGCCGAGGCCGTAGATTAGATAGCGGACCAGTACGAGGCAAATCAACTAACTATTCCATTGTGGTTCGTTCCAGATAACACGCACGTCCTGAGGACGCTTGACCGCCTCTTCAACGTCGATATATATACCGCGGTTAAATACACGCTCAGAGGGCATGAGAAGTTAGAAGGAGAGACTTATCTTTTTTTTAGGGATAAATCTTTAGATTATTGAAATCGAACACGGTCGCCGCAGGTGATACATCAGCTCTTACCAAGCAGTTGCTCGAATCCCTAGTTTCTCTATTTATGATCGCCACCCGCCTATTGAGCGGCTCTATTTACGTTAATCTCCCGAGCTACACATTTTCCCCCTGGAAGATCCATCTATGCGACGAAGGCCTACCACGAGATACCCCTTATTTCAACATCATTCGCGTCGCTCTGCGAACAAAACAATTCTGCGAAATCAATGGCCTGCGTAAAGACTCTTATGTTGTATACCTAGTCGAATAATATGTAGGTCAAAAAGAGAAAGGGTGTGCCTATCGCAAACCACTTACACAACTACTGAACTACACACAGTAAGTCCTTTTTGCAGCTAGATTGACTACTTGCGGTGCCTAAATTCGTACATTTGCAGCACACAACGACCTACTCCTTGATGCGTTTAAAAAAGCTACGCACACAAAAGGGCCTCGTTTTGGAGGATCACCTTTGGCAGTTGATTATGAGCGACGCCGCACAGACGCCAGAAGCCCTTCGAAACATTTTTGTTGTCTTGTCAGTGACTGCGAAATTGTCAATACATTGGGGTTGTTAAACCTGCTGAAGGTTACCATAACACGACTCGACTGGCGCACAGCCATATAACTCTTCATATGACTAACTCTAGTCATCATCAAATATTTTCAGACAAAGTTGGACGACTACAATAAAACCTTCAGACTACAATAAAACCAAATTTGCTTCAGTCTGTTTTGATCAGATAACCTGGAGGAGGATGTCGACAACAAGGAGATTCTACATGAACTCTGATGTGATCTCGTTGAGCAAACCGAAATCATTTTCACGCCAATTTAGTTATGGACGCCGCTCAAATAATTCGCAGCGCACACTACGCGCAGAATTGATATTCGTCTGCACACCTAGAGGTACAGGAAAAACTCTAATCAATTTCATCCTACCACCCGTTCAATAGCTATTCCCGTCGAATTGTCAGTCGTCGCGGCGATATTGATATCCAATGGGCGCACTGCCCACTTTCAATTCAAAAGTCCAATTCACGTTTACGAGGATTATGACTGTAGCATTGACTCGGACTACTGTCGGCTTCGTTCGGTCAACGGCGCTTATTGAGTGCCTCATGATCAGACGAGAGACATTCAGAGCCGTTGATCGTTTCTTCCGCGACAGATGAACGAATAATATTTCTACTGGTGGAACCTTAACGCTGTAACCAGATATTTCCGCCAGTTAGTACCCGTTGTGTGGCAGAGTATGGGTGGTGACACCTGCATTAATCAACAGCACTGATTGAGGCATTTCGACATACATGGATCGACCACTAACGTATGGATTACAACGTCTGATCCCAGTTCACCGATTTCCTACGAGGTATCCGGAAAATGCCAAAAGCTCAGTTATGTTGCTCGAAAGCACTGTCAGCCGTCACGATCCAATTGCGAAATGCATAGATCTCATTTACTCGCCCATCTAATTTCAGATGCTTAAAAACACATTTATCAACATGTGCTTAGTAGTTCCCATTGGTAGGATGGTCCGGGATATTAACACGGCAGAGATAGAAATATTCCCAACGCCCTTTATTGAAAACCGAAACTTTATTCGAATCACGGACGATACCGATACTTTAAAACGGATTTTTTTTACAGCGTTAAACTCTTTAGACTCCCCCTTCATATTTCGCGCCTCTTATCACTTATCATCCTCATGTACGAATTTAGCCCCGCTAACTCTGCAACGGAACCAAATTCAGCGTCCACGGCTTATACCGTAAGCTCATCACCGTAAAAAGTGCCACAAGCGTATTCTGATATTACATTGTTTTACTGTCTAGAATTATTCTTTCAGTTCCACAGAACGGGAAATTTGTCCTAAGCCACTATGGCCAACTACATAGTCCAGCATCAAACGTTTGACGACCTGTTATCAACGACGGTCAACTGTACATTGTCTTGAGTTGCATCTGGATCTATTCTATATTCTATGGAAGTATTCCTGGCTGATAATCACGTCGCTCAAAATATCTTAATACGTACAGTTCTGCAATGATTTGCCTTATACACTTTGGCACCACAAAAAGACGGGATTAACTCTATACACGCGATGACTCGTCGAGCGCGTCTCAAACCGCTGCAAAACGGCTTACTATTTCCCCTTCACCACTGGTTTAGTTGTTATTATAAATAAAGTTTCCATCCCACGTTATCAATATTGGGCTCAGAGGTTCGCGCCTTCTTCCACACAGGATTATTACAGGAATCAGAAATAGAGGGACAGAATCATACAAGAGTATCTGGTGGGCAGTGCTAAAGTATAAGTACTAACTTGTAGTAGATAAACGAATCTATCTATGAATGTGGCCCGGACATATCAAGTCGTATCGACAAAAGCTGCGTTAGTATTATCCGAAATGATACCCTCGAAACTACTAGCAGATGGAAGAGGGGAATACGAACTTGATTTTACTGTGGCAGAAAAGACCACACTGCGAAAGTGGCAAGCAGAGTTGGCTTAGGACAACTGTTTGGAGCTGCACGAGAAACGGGCGAGATTTAACATTCCAGAACTGAATCGGCCGGTGCGGACGCCTCATGGCGAGCTGTTTCTCTATGTTACCTAGGTTCTGGTCAGTCATGGTTAGCCTTAAACGTACATGATTAAGATTTTTAAATCTTAATCATGTACGTTTAAAGTAGAATTCAAAATTATACGCACTGTGGAGAAGTCAGACGGACTAGAGCCCATGTACGTTCGCTGTAGTGCTTTACGAGAAATCAGAGAAACTCAAGGGGATATTACAAGTAAACCATCAATCAAGAATATAGTTGAAAGAATGCTGAGTTTGAACGGAGAATGAAGAGTCAAAAGCAGATTCCTTGAGATTATGATGCAAGAAAAGAAAAAGTTGAAAAGGATTAGAAGACAAAGATTCGATTTTCTCTCAGGCAGGAAAAGAGAAGAACAGGACAATGGAACATGGGCTGGTCTCCTTAGAGGCAAACTTGCCATCCCCTGCACGACGCAAGTAGTTTCAAGTAACGGGCCAAGTTGTTAAGGTCCGGCGTCTTAGTGGATATGGGCCTCACAGCGCCAAGCAGTATTTTAGATATAAGGCTTAATCTGCAATCAAGCGTTTACCCTTAACCCCTAGAAAAAAGAAAGAAACGAACTAAACCAGGTGACGGATTCAACGGCAGAATAGAGGTGAAGCAAAGCCTGCAGGTCATTCTAGACTTTATTTACTATATTTATTATAAATTGTGTGTTTGTGTTTACCTTTATCTACTTATTCGATTCAAACCGACCCGTGCAATGTCTAGAGTCTCATCCCGACAAAAGCTGCGCATGAGATGGGAATGATCAAATAAATAATCTTTTTTCTTAGAAGACAATTTTTTTATTCCCATAAAGCATACTATTAATTGTGGCAAACTGATTATTTTTGGAGTTTTGTTAATTCGATTCGAGAATTTCTTAAAGTTTATATCGGAAAGTTGTTTATTTTCTTAAGTTCTACGCAACGCTGAATTCGTAAGGTGTGTTAAACGTGAAAAATGTTGGTTTTTTATATTTTTGGATTTAGTCATTAAGTGGTTTTTGACAAAATTACCTAAAGTTAATGACAAATCTCATCTAATTTTTTTAAGTGCGCGAACATTTTTTCAGGAGGTACTTCAATTTCCTTATAGGAATGACGTAATGTTAATTTAGTTAATTTTGATAATGGTTGATGAAATCCGAAGCATCTCGGCATAAGTTGCATATTTTTGATTGGATAAGTACTTTTTCCCAGGTGGTGCAATTAACTTAAATAGGAAACAGATTAAATACAGCAGGGTATCGAACTTACGTAAAGGGTTAGGTGCAATACAAATGATATATTAGAACACGTTGATGAAATAACTGCGACATGACAGCAGGACGATTGAAGCCCACTTTGCTGGTTGGGATTTTCCGCCATTTCCGGAGTTCGTTTTTGAAATAGCCTTTGCCAAAGGACTTTTAGTCGGAATCCTTTATACATGTTTATTAAAAGTTGCGGGGACTGATTTAAACTGTATTTTTTAAATAATTTCTTTTTTCTGAGTGACAATCTAGATAGAAGTCTATCTAGAAACGCTATTTTTGGCACATTCAGAACCTTGCGCCGAAACAAATTTCAGTTTGAAAGTTGACAACGTCATTTGAGGTGTAAAAAACCAATTATCCTTAAATGCTTTGCGTATGGGTTTCGTTGCTACCAATCGATAGAGCTAGGTAGATGTTTTCATACCTAAAATAAATCTCTTGGCGTGAAAAGAGTCAGAAATGCGATTGATTGTACCAATTTTAGTTGCGGTAAAAGGTGTTCCCACATGATTCTTTGAACGAATTTCTAAAAATGTCATATAAAGCGGCTGAAGTAGAATTTATTTTCTTTCGGCGAAAATCGCTAAGATATTCAAAGGCAAATTTTCACATAAGGTAGCCGTTTCTTGGCGCTAATCAATAGATTTTGATAAACTGAGTAAAATTCAACATAAAATGGACAACAAAAGAAGAAAAAACATTACAATAACTATTTCCCTTATGTGGTCATGGGGATAAACATCTGTTCCGAGGGTTTTTGAAACGATTTTTTTGAACGAATTTCTAATAGATATCCATTTTAAAAGTTGAAATGGTTTGCATGAAAAACATTTTACTAAAACGGATTTTGACAAACATATTTTCTAGAGAGATTTCCTGAGGGAAGGGCCAACATATCTAAAAAATCGTCTTAGCGCGCCATTTCTAGACGCCAACCGTTAGATCTTAGCCATGAGTTAAAATGCAATACATGTTTGTTTTATCGTTGAAGTAGATATTTAAACATTAAAACCGAATGTGGCATAATTTTGTTAGCTAAAAAGTACGCACTTGGGAGACTTCGTAGCGTGGGTATTAATATGGAAACATAAGGTGATTACTTATATTTATAATAAACTGCTCGTTTATTTTGATTTCTGTGAAAGTGGAACTTTCATTCTCAGCTTATAGATATTTCGTGACTTGATTTTCTAGCAAATATTAGAACCGTCTGAACAGAACAGTTATAATGGCCATCATGCTATTATTTAGAACGATTTTTGAGGAATTGAGCAAAGCTTTTTCTAGATTCATAATACCTAATGTAAAACGTGAACACAGAATAAAAGAGGACTATGCGATGTAAGAAGAATAGCGCAGGTATTCCGAGGTCTCCGAGACGCCAACGTTGAAAGTACGACCGAATCTCGTGAAACGTCAGAACTAATAAAATACATCATACAGAATAGAATCAGGAACTTCGCATCAATAGCTTAATCAAGAAACGTCATCAGCTACGGTTTGGTACGTAGCACACTGGAGCGCGACAAAATCAGGACACGGGTCCTATCACCAAATTATTATTTTCAAGTTGAAGTAATATTAAATCTATTGTCCAAGAAGACGAGGTTTAGAGTTTCGGCAAATACTGGAGTAGTGTAATCTATATAGCGCATTAGCCTCTGAGCTGTAAAAATAATCTTTGTTACTAACAACCCACTTTTATAGCCTACAATATTATAAAGCCGGGGCATATATTATAGAATCGTATGTTTCTAGTACACTCGAACAAAATTGTCGCCGATCAAGCAGGGCAGCTGTTCCTCAGTTTTTCTTTGCTGGCTCGCGTACTTGCTCACCGAGACGGTGGAAATTATGTTGTCGCTTTATAGGCCTCCTAGTGAGTGCCACAATAAGCCATAACAATAATCAGTGTCCTTTCGATGACGCCTGAAGCAATACCAAACAGATGGTCCCGAAAGCCTGTCATATGTAGAGCCCGGCTGTTGATGGATAAAGCCTCGTTTTCTTTCTCTTTGCTAAGAAAATATTATGGAGCGTATGTGATATTGTATGGTTATTGGCAAGGATCACCGAAGACCCTTGTACCGAGTCACACTTTTCTGTAATCTAACTCATATCTAATTTAGCTCTAACAGACCAGAACCACAACAGAAGGTTGATCTGAGAATGTACAAAAAAAAAAACAAAAGAAGTCTGCAAATGGAATTTTCACATGTTCTAAACAATGGGAAAATATATAGGTTAAGGAGAGGAGGGAATTTACTGCTGGACAATGCGCAGGAAGGAAATCAATCATGCTTATACACGATACGGGTAAGTAGATGATAATATATTGCGAGATGCGTGTTCGTTATTAATATTACTATTGTTAGTAGAATTACTGATATAACGTAAATAGCACATAATACATATGCTTCGTTTCATTACGGACGTCTAATATTTGTGACGAAATAACAGAGTAATCACAGATCCGTAAAGGTGTGTGCGTTACAAGAAAGCTTGTTTTTAGCTCATTTTTTCCTTAAAACGTCATAAGCATGAGCAGGTTAACAGGGCCACTTTATGTCATACATGTATAGAGAAGCTTATATGCGTAGAAAACATTAAGGAAACTGTATTTGCTTAAATAAGGCTCCTTACTAGCCTTACTAGATACCAAGTAGCAGTGGCACACATGGTACTTTTTCCATATTTACTACAAGTGTATTACGTATTGAATTTGTGGAAATATGGTTCTTTTTTCTCATTTTTATCATTCAGGTCAAGTTCTTCGTACAAGTTATTGTCTTTCGCGGCGCCATCAAATCGCATCAAGTTAGGCGAATTTTTCTTTTTATGCTCTCTGTAAACAGACCGGTCGCTATTTGTCTGACATTGTGCCTAAAATTTTCAACGAACAGCGCGGCAGATTATACAGGCAGATGCAATCTCGTATTAGGATGATAATTAGGTTTTCCGTTATCTTTAGGAATTAACGAGACAACAAAATCTTTGCATTGAGGTGGTAGCTTTGTGGATCCTCGCCAGGGGAACTAATATGAAAACGTTCAACCTATGTAGGCGTACTAAGGCAATGTTTTCCAAGGCGTGTACAATTTCTCCAACTGTAAATTCCCTCTGGGCTAGGTCCTCCTGCTTCGTGATGGCTTCTTTGTTCGTCATAGTGATTCACGTAGCTTAGCGAGATATAGTGTCGCACAACGCCGTTGCTTCGAGTCGTTACTCAAAGCAATTCGACTGACTGGACAAGCCTCTAGCTGCGCTGTTCGAGTAGACATATCAGAAGCAGTCGTTCCCTTCATCTATGAGACGGAATCCCAACTGTTTAAGGTTTACCTCTTGCATTGTTGAGTTCACGTCTCTTACTTCTTATTGCTGAGTTTTCGACTGCCAGTGAAGACTTTAACTGTTGAAATTTGATCAGGCGTTTAAAATCTAGGTTTATCTACGCATCAGTTAAAGAAAGGCTTACGAAAAGATGTGACCCGCAATAGAACTTCTATCGAGCTAATAAATCTCAACATTTCATTTAGCCAATCACGGCAACAGGAAACGTTTAAGCGAACGTCTGCCTGAACGGAGAAACGGTTCCTTTTCTGGCATGCCCATTATGCCAAGACTGGGTGCTGATATTGCCTTGCCCTTGACCGAAGCCCAAAATACCTTTGTAGTAAAGTTAAACCACCGTGCTTGTTTTAGCTACGAACACACCTTCGGCACTAAGTGTTATGCTCATAAGACAAAGCAGAACGGGCTTCGCAGATTTAGCGAGTCATTTAAATTTAATATAGAGTAGTATGAACACATTTGTATTACACGTTTCTTACATACAAGAATAGTGCTGTAAACCAGAGAGTTAAAATGTCTGTGGGTCCTAGTAACCTAGAAATTTAGTGTATTTAGTGCTTGAAGATACAACAAGCGGAAAATACGCATTGCCTTGCATTTTTCGTTGTGGCCTTAGAAGTGTAATTCGTATTTTTATGTGTTACTGTGCGGTGTTTCATAGGACAGAAAGCAATCACATAGTACTTGGTTTGGAGCTACCCAATTCGTAAAGCGAGGAACACGCGTTGCATACGGGATTCCGATTTACTACGTGGGACAAGGTAAAGCGTGCCTTAGGCAAGCCAGAAAGTGCTTCACCTCCTAGAAGGAAGCGCTGAGGTCAGTTATGCGGTGTTGTATCTACTTTGCATAATACCTCAGTTAGCTTTCAGGCTGCCGCTATACACTGATTCACTATCCTACAGCTTCTCGCTTCCCATAGGTACAAAAGCGAGAACCCTAGACGAAAAAGGTTATACCGCTGGCTAATGGAACCATCCTGCTGACACAATGCAATTATAATCACATCGTTTGTAATGTTGTTACGTCTATCTATCTATCTATCTAAGTCAGACCTCGCTACGGAAGCGAGGTGCGCAAACCTCGTTTCTACGTTCATTACTGAATACAATAATATCCCTAAGAGCGCAACGCACAAATATAACCATCTTGAAAAATTCCTTCATCGATTCTCATGCACGTAGCAATCTTAGTTTTCTTTCGTGGCTGTTTGAGGGCTAAACAAAGTGGTGCAGTACCGTGATAAAATTTCATCTTCACTATAATATAAGGAAGAGTTAGAAGGGCCTCCTGGTTCAGGTTAACAAACGCGTTAGACTAGTATTTATGTTTAGACAGGCCAGCAACGCTTCGGTAAAACCAATGACCACCTGTTCTATCCATTATGACTACGAAATCAAATGCTATATCTTAGTAAGTTTAATGTTTTGATGGATACGCGAACCTTTCAACTGTTTAAGTATCTCATAAGTACAGTTAGTGTCACTTAAAACAGCTGGTGTTTCATAAAGGACGATTTTAATGGTGTTTTTTGTACTATTGCAAGTGAAAATACAGGTGAGTCCATCACCAAAATGTTGTAAAGAAAATCCTAATCAGTGTCTTATGAGTAACTGCTAAGTACTTTGTTCTACCCCACAAGGGTTCAACAATCAAGCGGTTTAAGTTTTTATATTTCAGCCTTTTCAAGCATTTCTCGAATTCTTCCAAGGAAATGTTGACAAAGCATTTTCGTTTGTTTATGTAATTGTTAATACTGACAAAATGCCATTGAGGTAGTACGTTTTTCTACATAACTTGATAAGATTATCGCCGTATTCACGTAAAGTTTCAATATTACATTCAACTATACGCCATAAATGTTACTTAGTGTTTTGTGTAGTAGCTTTTGGTACTTTTTACGTAAAGTGCAAGTAAAGGTTGCAGAAGTAACCCCGAAGTAATTAATTAGTACTAAACAATTTAATATACATTCTGCTCTGCACAGCTCAATTTTCGCAAAATTCCGGGTGGGCCTTCCGCTAGTTTCAGGACATATTCCGATGTATAGGCTACTAGTCCGTACATCATATGTCGTGAGAGTGAAAAAAACAATATATGTCTTGCATAGGGCAAAAAAGTTTACCGGAACCTTGAACAAGATCAAAAAGTATAGACAACATTTAATGATCGTTCCTGAGAAAAAAGTTGGTTATTATTATTATTATATAAAAATATTATTAATGTACTTATAGATACATACATATTGTTCTACGCTAACTAATGGAGAGATTTTCCTTGCCGTATTGAACTACAGGTATCCATGTTAGGGCAAACAGAGCATTAAGGCATACATATTCAACTAGCTAGATGATCCGAAGTGTTCGTTAAATAACGACGGTCGTACTAATCGCATGCCTACGATTTACAGGTTTCAGTGCGGGCATTTCTATTACGGGAAATTACGCATAGGACCAACCCTGTTGGATCTATAATCTATGCTGAAAGCGAGGATTAACTAAAAGCGAAAGTAAGTAGAGCCAGATAAATAGGTCAAAATTCAGCAAGTGCTTGTGCTTCCCTCGTGAGAGGTTAAAGGAAAGAAAACCACTGCACTATAAAATGCATGCAGTTGAAATCCTAACCTAAACCTTATTGTAAAGTCATCCTTTGACAAACTACGATGGTATTCTGTCCCCGTAATGGTATAGTGGTACCATGTTTGTCTACCAAATTTAGGCTTACGTGAGTTTAACTAAATTGGACAGCGGATTTAAGCTCGCCACGTGTCACGCAGAAAGAAGACGAACGTTTCAATTAATACCTAATTTATGCAATACTGAACGTAACATCCGGAAGATCTCTTTAACAATAAACATATCCTTATTTTTCTCTCTTCTCAGAATGTTATAGATATTTTAATTTATAATTGATTCGATGCATTATTTAACATTCGTAGACAATGCATACCTGAGCACGCAGGGCAAAACCATTTTCTATTTAAAGCTGATGGCCGTATCAGCAGTTTCATAAGTGTAACATTTATAATCGATCAGGGAACGGTATTCTCGATCTGTTATTTCGCAGTACCCTATTTTCGGGTGTGCACCCATCGCTATACATAGCTACTGGTAAATAAATACAAATTGGTAAACGAGAAATTCTATGCAGACCGCTGTTCCAAGCCCAATTCCAGCTCGAACAACGCCAATTTAATGATAAACCTATAGGGTTTTGTATAGCACCAATCTATGGTATGTAGGCATCTGCAAAGACCGTTTCAGGCCTAGTACTGTTTAGCACTCGGCATAATCAACACGGAAGCCGCGTAGCTGAAGTAACTGAACAACAGATCGTACTTTATGATCAGCTCAATGTCGTTTGTAGAGGTATTATTGAGCAAATTATAGTACGATACCATAGAGGCTATTGTTCAACTGACTCGAAATTTAGGCATCAGCTGACAAACACCGTCTCATCAAGTATGTCTATCACGGAATTAGATAAACTCGTATGAAATAATGTTTATATTCTTGCTGAACCTAAAGGCAATACATTGTTGCAGATTACTTGTCCATCTGAGCTGGCCCGAAAGATCTACCACGCCCTTATAAAGGAATTATTTCAGAAGAATAAGGTACTATAAGCTTGTGTTTGTCGATCTCACGCAATATAGCGACGGGCCCTAGTCCACAAACCAACTTGTTGGGTATGCTCATCTTAAAAGTATACTGCATGCTTGCCAACTCACTATCGCATGTCTTAGAGTGAGCGCTATTGTCTCTCTAAAGTTCCTCAGGGACTAAGCCCCGCATGGCATACATGCCTGCCTGACCACTCAGGGAACCGCTATATATGTACATATAGTATTTCAAATATTGATAGCTTCGTGCCGTATGCCGTAAACCGCGGTTATGCAGCTTGTAATATTAAGGCGATAATGTTCTAGGCGCTCTACTGCATCTTCACAAGTGCACAGAAGGCCGAGAGCGGAAGGCAAAAACTACGTATCTCTCACTAATGTGCCTATATAATAAATACAAGAACCATAAAATTATTATATTACACCATTATACTAAGATAATGGTGTAATTTAATTAAATAGATGAGCATGGTTACGGCGGCGATAACCTTCACTCAAGGAGCTACGCCAATCAATATAACTGAGGCAGTACATTTTGTTTCTGGTATTGCACAGATCTGAACAGATATAAAGGGCAGTGATCGGCTTGTACTTTAAGAAATTGGTGTTGGAGGAACGTTGCGTTACATCCCGAGTCCGTAAATGCGCTGAAAAAGTTGGATAGCGCCAGTTAAAACGCAAGAAGACAGATGGAAATTAGTACACAAAAGCAGATTTGCTACATAAATGAGACAAAGATTCTGGTCTATGTTTCCGGCATGGGAAAGATGCCATTCTAATAAAAACTTACCGACTAAGTATTCATCTGCATCTTAAAAGTTAGCCGCCTTTCTGCTTAAGACATCAAGAGATTTCCGACGACTATTCTTTACGTATTCTAACACATTTCCTGGTCGGCTGTGAAGCTGAAACAAAGACTACACATTACAACATAATATAAAAAATACGTCCGCAGGATGTTCTACGTCGCAGTCATTGGAAGGTAAATGTATTCGTGTCTAACCGGGCGGTTCAAGTTTAAACGAGGAAACTAATAATGCCATTCTCGTAATTTTACGCTAATAGTGACAATAGTTGTTAACAAGTAGCATGTACACACGGTAAAATGGGGACCCCATCATCTGATGTGGTTGTTGACTGCCTTCAAAAACGCTAACGACACAATTGGATAGGTCTGTCTGTCTCTCCGTTTTGTACACAATGTATTTGCGCTCGAACACCCATTAAAGTGTCGTCTTATGACTCTTCTGAACCACCGAAGGACGGATAGCTTTTTGTTAACGTATAATAGCGATGCTGAATGGAAAACGTACGTTTCCGTTCTAAGAGGTAAAGCTCAGGGACCGGCAACAGGCGAACGTTCGTCGGTAAAAATCTAAAGGCAGAGATTGCAGGCTGGAAGCTCAGACTGCTGTTGTTAGACACGTCATTGGAGTCAGTACAAATGGAAACACTAATGAGCTGACCATTTCTGTCTTTGTACGCGTTTCCGTTTGCATGACTATGTGATGGGTGTGTGCGAGCGTATTATCAGCGTGTTGCTTGTTTCTACAAGTGTCTGAGCTGGACGCAAGAAAACGGTAGAATATTTGGCCCGTTCCGCCGTTGGCCGTATGCGACTTGTCACCTTTTCGCTGATACTGACGAACGGATAAGCAATGTGCACTACAGGCATCGGCCATCGCAAGGCCATGCCTTATGCCGGAAAATCTAGCGTTCTTAATAACGTGTATTGATAGTACTCGTATCCTTCTATATGATGTTTGTCAGTATTTCTGTCAAAGACCTGCCATTCATTACTTTCGTTTAGGTTGCGTGTTAGCTAGGACCCCACTCACACCAAAATTTTTTTGTTCTTCTGCATATATATAACAATAAAATCTTCCGGGACCGTTTTTAAATAAGAATAACATTTGTAATCAATGCGTGAACTTTCTCTTTCATTTCGATTTTACAACGGATTAGTGTAGCCTCTATGAGTGGAAGCTTTAGAAAGAGCTATAGCATATATATTTCTTACGTTTTAAACTATTAAACATTTGTCATGAAGAATCCACGACATCATACATTTGAGTATGTTAGGACAAAAAACCATCGATATTTTTCTTTTTTTTTTGTTCGACGTATGTCAACAAGTGTTTAGGATTTATTTAGGAGCCATCTATTTAAACATTATTCTATGCATTTGACGGGCACACCTGGTGGCCAATTTCTGCATACGCAGCTCTCTTTATTCACCTTACCTATAATAAGACGGTAAATTAGGTTAAGCGCACAGGATCACGCTATACTATGACATCCTAAAAAATGTTTCATAGCTAGCTAAAAACCTTTTGAAGTAATCTGGCTTGCCATCCATCCCTCTGGGATTGGTGTGCCGCTGTACACTGTGCACGTAATAGTATTCTCGGGGTTCGCATACCATGTTCCCTCGGGTATGATAGCTGATCAAGCCGCTTGTATTGATTAATATCATGATTCTTATTGTGCTCGCATATATTACTTCTCCGAATCACGCACAATCACAGCGCAATATTCGAAAGTGTTTGTCGATATTTATCGGCTGCATCGCGTCTTCGTGACACAAATCGATTCAGAGGGGTATGAACATTCCGCTTTTTTCCTTCTCCTTCGTAAGCAGTAAACACAGCCTTCTCTTCCTCCTTGTCGTCGAAGTTCTACGTCTGCACGAGCAAGATCGGACTGCTGCAAGCGGCAATAGTGCTTTGTTCCTTACGCATCCGAGGCCGTTCCCTTACCGCTAGCTGAGTTTGCTATCTTCATCTTCTTTCTTTCCTACGCACTGCAGCACTCGCTTTATCGTTTTCTCTGTTCTTGCCTGTTCGGGTCCTTTTTAACCTTCATTCAGGACGTCTGTAACTATTCCTTTGGCTGCCTTTTACAGAAGTTCCCGACAGCTCATGCTGCTAAGGCTGACGTACGCGTTTACGGCGCAGCCTAAATACGTTACTTCTCCAATTGATGTCAATGAGAATTTTCGATTATGCTTTCTGAGTAATCGTACCATCAAGTGTTTTTCTATTATTTGACGTTATTGCTGCGCGATGCTTATTAACGCATTAGAAATTACATACTTTCTTTCTTTGTCCGCTTGCAGCAATTTCCTAGCAGACGCATGTGTACAGGGATATTGAACCAGATGTCTTTGTATAATAGATGAGAGAAGATCAAGAATCGTGTGATGTTCCATTACTCATTTGCAGCAAAAAAAAAGAACGCTTATAACATTAATTTAAAAAGATGCCTTCCGTTATCGCTTGTATAAACATTAAGCCCATTTTCTAGTCCCTATTTCATGGTGTTTCACTTCGCGTAGTTCTTGCTGGATCCTAAACGTAGTTTATAGTTAGACGTCAATTACAAAGCAGGCTTGCTAGCTTAAAAATCACGAACTTCGGATACATCACGACGTTATTTATATTCAATCTGAGCTGCTTTCAAGCAGGCACCATTTCCTTAGGCAGCTATGTTCGTTCTTTGTCATGGAGCGAGAGAACGCATCACAATGCCCGTTGCCTTTGCTCAACAAAAATTAATTTAACTGTAGAAAAGAGAAAGACGACGCTAAAAATAGCGGCTTTCATATGCACCAGGGATGGTGGATAGGTATGTAAACTGAGATTTTTTATTTGCATAACATTGGTCAGGGTTCAATTTTACACTCTAAAATTATGAAGTCACGATGTCGATTCTTTTACATCGTTAAGAAATGAACGCAAGTGGCTCCTAAACATTGTTGAGTCCCTTCGATGTATTGCCGGGTCAATATGGCATGCCTATACGATTCGATCTTGTCAAACGTAGCTTAGTAGTCAAAGTAGATGCAATCTATAGGCTATATAGGATAGGCGCGCCTAACATTTCGAACTCGACAACTTCATTAGGTACGGCTGACTTCTGCTGTTTCGTTTGATATAAATAAACAGCTTGACTCTAAATTGACTGTACATTTATTCATTTTATCAATGCAAATAAGCATCTTCCACGATGATCTAAGCGATTATGTTGCGCAACTGATTAAGGTGTGATATGTCGTGAATCTGGGAAAACTTTTCTGCTAAGTTTAAAATTAACTGTATACTCAATAACTCTATAGGCTTTAAGTACATTTGTTAAGTGTTCAAACGTAGCTATGTTTGGCGGAATGCGAGTGAAGGGTTGCCATCTTTCATAAGTTACGACTGGGATAATTATAGAATAATAGGTACATTCTGGTAATATTCTTCTATATAAAAACCGCGCATATACGCAAGAGCTAACTGAGTAGACTTTTGTTTCTGTAAACCTACTCATTCGGCCAGTAACGCTACGTTATCAAAAACTCTAAGCCTACTTCTGCCGCCTCCCATACACCATAAATTAAATGACGAATTATGGAAATTACAAAGCATTGGATGGGGGAAAACTGGGCCTGTCGTGTTGATAGGTCCCAAATTTCATGTTCTGTCCGTTCTTATAAGTGCAGAGGCCAGGAAAATCCAGTATCCAAGTGCTGCTCACAAACGAGATAGGTTCTAGAATAGAGAGATGCATGTACTTTATGAAGAAGCTACAGTATTTTACGTCACTTAGCATACAATTTTGTTTCTAAATCTTTGAAACGTTCTAATTCAATCGAAATAATAAATAGTTTATTGCATGTCATTGAAATTGATTAAACAACGAAGCCAACAATCTGTTATGCATTAAATTAAAAAACAAACAAAAGCTGTTATGCCTTTTCTTCAGTGAGACTTAATTTCTCTGATCAAAACTTTCCTCCTCTCGACAAATTCAATGCCTCTAGTAACAACGGTTTGGTACGCACCTGTTGCACGTCTACTGCAACATCAGAGAGAGAGAGAGAGAGAGACAGAGAGAGCAAGACATTTTGATTCACTCACCTCTATATACTATTATTAATGTAGCAAAGTAACGTGGTAAAACAGGTGCATGCAATACTTCGGTGTCAATACGCTATCCACAGGCAATTCTAGTGATTCACCAAGTTGACACAATTGTCATGTGGCTGTTTACCGGTCTGACGTTACGTTTACGTACTTGAACTTGAGTTTGCACCCGGTTAACTTGAACTACGTTAAATGTTTTACTATCGCAAAATATAGGATGACCATGTTTAACAGAGTGTAGCGCTTATACGTGACGCGGAAACGGATGAGTGAATGTTTAAGCTTGGCTGCTTGTAGCCATAATTAAATGGAATACATTATTTAGTCGCGATATTTTCATTTATATAATAAGGAGACAAAAATTAGTTAAATACAAATACGTGATAGCGTTTGTACTGCCCGGAACACACCTGACTATTGTTACCGCTTTTTTGGCGTTTGAGATTAACAAGTTTCTATCGAGCGGCGTAATAACACGATAGATTTTTGCTTACAGCATCATAACATTGGATCACGGCGCAAATTGGACACGGACAAAATCGATACTGTTTTACAACAAGGACAAACTGCCGACACACGAGTGGATAACGTCTGGCATCGTTGAAAATATTTGTGGAATAAGCTAGGCTTATAGAGATTCCAAAGTTTGCAGTTCCGTAACAACATAAAACTAACTAAATAGACCAAGAAAAAGATCGAGATGTTTTTAAGAGGTTAACTTCTTCTGCAATTCGACAATTTTTCAGAACTCTGAACTCATAGCGTAAAGCAATATCGGCTTTCGCAGTTATTTGGTTTTAAATTTCGTCCCATTAACCAATACATTGCAATTGTTGACGGAACAACAACTCACTCATCCACTAGCTTGATCAATCCATATCAACCATCTCTCCGCGATTTCGGAGGGTATTGGGGTAGCCTAAAGTACATTTATAAAGAAGAAAATCTCTAGCTTGACTGAGATTCAACAGAAACTTCAGATATCCTCAAGTGTCTTAGCTCTGAGATGATAACAGAGACAATCATATTATCCTGTTAATTTTAGGCCCTCACTCTCAAGCTTATTTAGAAATCTGATACTCATTTAAACACTGAGGATCAGTCTTTCTTTTGTTTTGTCAGATAGCAACAACTTTCTAAGCGGACGCAGTTAAGAGACAGCACCCGTATCCGCAGTTCAAGGAGTCACTTACTCAAGCTCTATAACGAGCATACATAGCATGTGTATTTAGAAAGCAAACTTTAATGGGCTGCTAAATAAAAAAGGTTTTAAGAAATGGACGATACTCCGGATGTTGGAGACAGCAGTGTTGAAGTTTTCTGCTAATTAGGAGAGGCGATTCAGAGAGAAGCTAGTTACTAAAATATCCAGCTGCTCGTATTTACCAGAAAACAATTTTAAAACGATAATAGCGTTTTTACAAACGTAGTTTCTGTTTGCTCGGTACGTACACTTGCTACTATCTAAAAAAAGACGAAAAAATCGGATCAAAAATGTTACCATGACAACTCGGTCACCCTGATGCACAGAAAGAAAAGAGATGTATTGCCTAAGATGGCGTCCGATAGCACTATTATTGCATAGCTGGCATTAGATATAACAAGGACATAAGTTGCCCTCGTAAAATGATAAGCAGAGATGATCTTTAAAACAACGGGTCTAAATGCACACTGTCAACTGTGCCTAGATGGAACGCCTCTGTTCAATTTTATGACAAGCGTCTGCATACAAATTATTGAGCTTTGAGATACGGACTAACTTGAAGTTTGATGAATACGCAGTAGCAGTATGTTTCAAGATAAGTTTTGTGACAATTTAGAGAAATGATCGTTTGGAAGTTTAGAGGGTGATCGACTTCCGGAAGCAAATGCACTCTTCATAGTACCCTTGGATGTACTGACGCGTTTTATGCGGTCCGTTATTAAAGCTGCACAGAAGATCTTTGCTTAGTATTTACGATGTCATTTTAAAATTATATACTACGAATTACCTTTAACAAAACGATGATAATTATTAGTCTAGCTTGCCGTCAATAGAAGTGGTTTGGTAATTTTCATGTGCCTTTCAAACTTTATGCATTTAAACTCGATCATGACAGAATGAGTCCTTCTAAATTTCGTCAACAAGGTTTTGTATTCGAATAAAACTGTCACGCTTTCGGGCCAGGTAAATAATATCTGGGGGTACAGTTTACCCCGTCAGTAAAATACCTTGAAAACGCTTTCCAAATTGCAATATGCATTTACTATAGATGTGGTTGTTTGAACGACTAAGTCTTTAGCTGAAAAATCAGTGGTCACTGCCTCAAAGATCCATAATTACACTATCATATAATCTCCTTGCTTGATATAGCATTCCGTGGCGCATCCTTATCCCCTTCCTCCGCCCCTCCCTTTAGAATTGTCTGAAAAACCTTTGTGCACTTTTGCCCCATGCGGCTTATGACCCATTACGAGCCCGACATTATATTTACCAGACGTTATGTTGACCAGTTTAATCACACATTTCAACAAGCTCAGCAGCACGCAAGAAAGTGCGGAACAATCATGAAAAAGAGGATCAGCTCCGGAAGTGTCCGACCTATAAGTCCGACATATCTCACATAATCAAGGTTTTGAACTCTAGGATACAGCAGGCGCATCGGCAAAATCTTTCATATTCTCCTGTTAATAAGAAAAACAGGTACATTTGCTCCAACTAGTACGAGTTATTGTCTACTGCTGAGGGCATTTGAGGAGATAGGTGGATATCAGGCGAACTTGTTTCACCCTTAACATATTGACTAATCAAATAACAAATCGCAAAATATCGCTGAAGCTTGAATGTTTTCTTCCACCTTCAGAAGAATCCGTGCTAGATCCAAGCAATGCATATACAGATTAAATCCAATTTGGTGCTCAGATTTGTAATAATACCAATTACAATACAACACCTAGCTGGAATAGCTTTATTATTCTAATGTTTTTACCTAAAATACAAATTTCAATCGTTTCTATGCGTGCTAGCTAAGTGACACCACAATAGTTAGAGTTAATATAAAAATCAGTTGTAAAGGTCGCAAACAGACCTTTTAGAGGACTTAATTTAGGCGAACAATGTGAGCAAGACACCTTTGATCACAGTTAACAACGGTATAATATATGTTTAACTCTAGCTACCACGCTATAACGCAAACTCTAATCTGAAACAGTTTACAAAGCATTCTGCGTAGTTATGAATCGCGTCATACCTTTTACGACTATAACTAGTCGTTTTCGGTCGTAAAAAGAAGAGAAGAAATGTGCTCCGAGAATTTTACGGATGAACTGAAAAAAAAATGTCTAATTATATGGATAACCACCGGAGCGCCTATGTTAGGACAATGGTGGACGGAATAAGAGGACTGTCGAAGCTATGAGAGCCAAATTAGCTACGTACTTTGCAAGCGGACTATTCCTTTTCACAAGAAAACGAGAAAAAACATTAGCCTAACGCGCTCATTTTCAAGGGTCATAAACTATAATAACCCGTCTAATTGAGTCTCGTACTTATGACAGCTCCGTTCTTGCTGACCTCGAGGGAAAAAAGCAGAGACCTTTATTTCGCTTGGAAATATACATGCCATTCAGTTTTTGCAAGTCGTTATGTGTTGTATAATAAACAAAACCGTATAGTAAAGACGAAGAAGGACTTGAGCATAATTCGGGCGCACGGGTACTGTCGACGTCAATTTGAAACAACCTAGAATGCAATCAGGAATGCCCAAAAACATGCCTATAAAATAGGATTGCTGCTTGTCAGTTACTTTGGCTAATAGTTATTCTTTACTAGTAGCAGGAAGCATCCACGTACAAATACTTTTCCTTTTTGTGGGTGCTATAGCTGGAGAAATGTGACGGTGCTCCTGTAGCTGCAGGACGTTCATATCATGCTCAGAACCTTTCATTCAGAAGGCTGGAATGTCGCCAGATAAAAGCTGACTTAAATGAAATACTCAGACAGCTCCTCTTCGTTATTAACAGCTACAAATCCTAACAATGTCAACAAATCCCAAGAAAGGTCATACCCACAGTAAAAGTATGAATAAAAACGGGAAAAGAACTGAAATTTTCCAAAAATACTATTCCCATTCGGGCAAGAATGTCTCAAGCGTTTTTAAAGGTTGAGAACTCTTTCAAAGATTAGCTCTAAAAGGTCCAAGTAAATTTTTTGCCAACCGTAGCAAATAATGTACGGGTCTATTATGATTCATACATTGACTAATTGCTCTGTTTCAAATTGTCGGAAAATAAGAGACTTCAAATAATCAGTTAAATGTTCTTAGATATGCACTGTATTAGTAAGAGCTAATAACGTAAAATATTTCCATTTTTGCACCACGAACTTCGTTAGTATTGCATCAGGCAACTGGCCTTCAGCCAACTCCAAGACACAAACAATTCATTAGGTACTTAAAAGGCTAGGTCCTAGTACCTAAGTTCTCGCTTAAATTCCTCCAAGGTATGCCTTTTTAGAAGTTGTGCAAAGGCGACAATGTAGTGCAATTGTCGTCACATCCTCGTAACCTAAATATTGCAGAAACCTAGTGGAAGATCGGTTATCTAATCGTTTTGCACTCCTAAAACGCTCGACTCATGTGCAATCAATTGAGTGTACATCAATGAACACTTGTTTGTCTACCTAACTGCGACTATAATTAACGAATGTTTATACATATTTTCTTCCTTTCAAAGCTTCTGTCATCATGGTGTAGGTATACGTAATGGCAACAACAAAGAAGCTATCTATTGCTTTATGATTGCTTGCGCAGCGCACGGGGGACCATCTACAAAAATAAGTCGTTTACGTTGTCTCGTCTGCTTGTACGCTTGAAAACCGTTTGCCGATACGTTTGAAAGTCTATTTATAAATGATGTTAGATTTATCGAGAATCGATGCTCTCTTTTTTTAGGCCAGCGCATTTTGCATACGCATTTGCAACTTTGTCAGGCTTTGAACAATGAAGCGTGATATACAAAATTGGGTCTTTTGAAACAAGCTAGCATAAGATCCCGTTAAAACAGCATGTTGCTCAAACAGCTAGATCGTTCACGTGTGTTTTTTGGAATAGCTAGTACGGCAACTTTTAAGTCTCTGCCAATAGAGTACACAGGATTGAAATGTCCGTGTCCAAAATGTAGAATGGCGCATTTTTCAACCGATAATTTCAAATCTAACCTATTAATCCGCCTTAAAAGCTTTCTTAGCTCTTCTTTCCTTTTTCAAAGCAATAGTAAACCGCTTTGCCTTTGTCGACTTTTGCTTAGATCATGTGCAGCAGTAAGTATTTGTACGAGGGTAATATATGCGGGGAGTATGGAATGCATATTTCTTCGAACGCCGATCTGAAGTCAAAATACAACATGTTGAATTACTGCGACATATTGGTGAATTTTGCCCATTCGTAGAAATTTTCCCAATAACTACTGATCGGTCCTTTATCTCGGCCAGCTGAGCACGAGAGATCGATCCTTGCTCATTAGCGTTTGTGTATACGGCTGCATAAATGGTGCTTTCTAGTTTGCATGCTACCGCAGGTAGCGATAGTGTCCCTTTGTCAATCTCATCGTTCGTATCGGTTACACTATGGCGCTTCGAAATTTATCTAGCATTTCTCTCTCGATAAGTCGCCTGAAAACTCGAAGGAGGGGGATACAAACTAGGATTCTAAGCCTTTTAAATATATTTGACGGAAGTCTGAGTCGGAATGGACGCATTAGTTTTCGACTGCAGTTTCTTCAGACGTTCGAGTATCCTTACTGCGCTGACATCCACATCATGGGCAATAGAAAGCAGAGGGTACTCGGAACGCAGTGGAGGTTACGCTACGGCCATTCGTCGTTCGATGGATGTGTAAATAAGAAGAAAGTGATACTTCGCGTCCACCTGAGCGTCTAATAAATCTTCATGCATCTTGAGTCACTGTTACGAATATAAGGATGAAGTCACTGCTTCGTAGAATGCCACGTTCTGTAGTTACTAGTTGTCTTCAGATCGGTTTTTTTTTCTTTCTGTGATCACTCCTTTTCAGATATGAGCACGGTTAAGATATGTATTAAATAGCCCATAACCGCACGTTCCTCTAGACGTGTTCGTCGACTTTTCATACATTTTCTGTGCGTATCCTCGCAGTAGTTAAGAAACATTTCTCAACATCGTTTCCCTTTTGGGTTTTTCGAGAATAGTTTTGCTTATCATGTGTAAGGCCAGAGAGCAATGAGGTTGGGCTGAGAATCACCTTGACCTCCAACGCTGAGTTATCGAAGAGCTTTAATAAACTCTATCTATGTATATTAAACTATACCTGAGAAACTGAGGACCATTGTTTGCGTGAATTTTTCCGCACTTACTCATGCTAAGCGTGATCCAGTCGATACGCGACAGGTTTAAATCGCCCGAAGTAACTCTAGCATTTTCGCATTATTATATTATTGTGTTTAGTTCTCCGGCTGCTGTCAGCATGCGGTTCATGAGGTCACTAGCTCTACTTGTAGGTAAGAAGTAGACCGATACGAGCTATATCACTGTGTGGGAGTGTGATGCTAAAAGCAGCCAAAAAAAAAAGATCTCAAAACACAGTATTCAATTTCGTACAAGTATACTAAACCCTCTACTACACGATATTCTGTTTTCCTAGACTTTCAACGACCCATTGCAGTTTAGTTCAGCTGAAGCTACTTTTTCATAGAAAAGCCATATATCTGTTATTGTAACGATGCTTTAGTTTTAAAAGTTGCTGGAGAGCTTCTAGAGCCCCATTCTTACGGAGAAGACGTGTGGGAAACCAAACGCAATTAAGGTCCATATGTATGGAAGACGTATTAGGCTGTCACAAGCAAATTCAGAGAACTTTTGGGCTAGTGGGACTAGAGTGACGATTTTTTAATATTTATTCGAAGTTCTCCCGTCTACATGTTTGCTTTACTTATCCCACCGTTCTGGCAGCACTTTCATTCGCGTTCCGGTATGCAATCCCTCTATATATGGCTTCTCGAAGTAAATCTATAGTGAAACATGCTTGCCTAACAGTTGCCCCTTTTAGAGCAACGAAGGCCCCGTTATCAGGTGCACGTAGATCAGGAGAATCAGCGGGTTGAAATCACCGTTGGATAATTGTATGCTCAACTTAAAAGTAATTGAGGCGTGGCGATGAGGTCTGGCATTGTCATCAACTGACTAGACTGCGTGCCTTCAATTCGCGTGCCAACAACCCATGAGTCTCTTGAGGGACTCGAGATAGCAGGCTGCATTCATTGTTTTGTTTTCAATGAGTATTTTACAGTAGCACGTGCCTCTGATCATCCATTGCAAATGCTACTATCACCTTACGTCCGAATCTACTCGACACTATAATTGAACTCGATCTCTCCCTAGGGCGACATATTCTCTCGCCTGGTTCCTCTCCGGCTGACGGTAGAGATTGAGTCATGCCTCGTCTACAACGACCGTATGTTCTAGGCGGTTTTTTTTGTTCATTAAAGGCCCGCGAACACACCACATGCATTTTCAATTGGTTTGGAGTCAATTAACCGGGGACGAGACCTCATTCGATTAGGTGACATGTTAGTTCTGGCGCACCGGTTTTGGCTGACAGAGCGTTTAGACCCCAAACCTTGCTTTCGTGAAAGGCCTCATTGATTATGCCGGCAATGCGTTTATGCCCTTCGGGTGCCTAAATCTGGTCACTTCCTCGCTAATTTTTGACATTCTAATCTTAGTCCTTGAGACTTTTGTACCATTTACGTACACAAAGCCCCTTCCCCTAATGCCAGCACTAATACCAGTGGCCAATTTCCGTAGCGTTGTCGCCTTTGAACAACAAAAACTTAACCATCGAGCGTTAATTCTCGATACTAAAACACGTTTTTCAGCCCATTTCTTTTAAAGTAAATTTTAGTCCGTTTTACTAGCGAGTTTTTAAAAGACGAAAATATTAGTCAAATTTCGTCTGCTAACGACGCGTAGTCGAAAAATTGTTCAGTTTCAAAATTTGTCGGATTCGCTTGTTGGATTTTATAGCTTTGAAAGATATAATTTCAGTTACGTTATATCTATCGTTAGCTATGGGTTTTGTCGCACGAAAGAGCTCTAAGACCAAATTTTCCGACAGTACCCCCACAATGATATGAAATATTAGTATTATTTTTTAATATTTAATCGTTATCAGATTATAAAATTTGTTCTAGCAGCTCAGCATAGATTCTGCTATAGCTTTTGCGAATTTTAGTTTCATTGACCATAATGGGGTGTACGTTGTCTTGGTTTATCAAATCCTCGTGCGGTGCCACGACAGATCTTTTAAATGCAACGTCTTTGCATATTTATCTTTATTGTTGCATGCGGCAGGTTCTCTAATTTACTTTTATGGTGCTACCTCATGGCATATTGTACCAACACATACATCTTATGTCAGCATTTGAACCCAGTTCTCTATTCATTCGTCTCCAATTGACGCGCTCTTTGCAAGTTTTCATCGTTTATTACCAATCAATTGCTTTTATTTGTCGGCTTTTTAGCTGGCTTTGTACTTCTTAGTTCACTTGCTGAAGATAATCACTTTGTTTGCGTAGTAAATTTGCGCGAAATTTTTAGCGACACGTGACGATATCACTATTCGCTGGAATCGCCTGTATGCATAAATTTCTGCTGAGCTGCCATTGCTCATTGAGTCGTACCGTGCGTTGCACATTTAACATCTCACTGAATCCACTTTGGCCCTATTACTGAAATACTATTATTTCTTATGTCTATTTAGTCGTTGCACATTTTATATTGTACGCTTGTCTCTCTACTAGCAAAAATAGGTTCTCCGGAGTTGAAACGTAGTTGAATAATATCAAGTATACGCTAAGAAAAACAAACTTTCACAAACAAAGTAGATGTTTAAAATGTTTTGTATGTTAGAACTATATCGCAGGAAGTCACATGTTATTTTATATTTATCTCACATATATGATATACGCCAAATAGGGCTGGAGGCTTTTGTGATATGGTAAGTACACTGTACGAATTTCTTTATCATAATAAATAACGACTAGCTACTAAATTAATTATGCTAAAAAATAGTAGTATATATCGTTATGATTGTTCCTCTGTGTTGTAGTTGTTAACTTTTGCCACTTGGTGAGATGCGTTGTTGCTTTTTTAACTTTTTTTTTTTTTTTTTTTTTTTGCAAGGTCTTTTTTAATTCGGCGCCATTTTGACTGCTCTGTTTTATGGTGAAGGCATTGTGGCCGTTACATGTTCGTAGTTGCCTGCTAATCTTAGGAATACGTTGTGGTCTAGGTTCAAACCCGGACGTAGACAGACTTCGTTTCATGCTGATAGCTCATAGCCCTCTGATGGAATGCCTAACAGCGACACCCGACGTCAAACTCGAAACATAGAGGTCGCTACATGTTAGGCCCGGTAAAATTATTACTATTCATATTAACAGATTGCTGTTCAACGCATAAAACGAATTGATATTGGTTAAGATTATTTAGAAGGTAGTGAAGGCTTGACTGCTAGGTTTGGCAGATTGCCTCTAATTGTTGATCAAAGTTTTCCAAGTGCATCGACCGCGAGAAAGAAAATAATCGAACATTTCGAGAGGACTGGGTCGGTCACTGATGCCAAATCGTCGACACGTATTTATCCAACTCGATCAACGAAGTGTATGAAGGCTGTGCGCCGAACCGTGTTTACGAGTCCGGAAACATACATTTTGATACAGTTTTGCTTCTTAAGTGAATATATCTTTATGAAGAGTTGCATCTTTCTACCCCTCAAGAGCCCAGCTTGTTCAACAGTCTGAGCCGATGGACCACACACAGCGAATAGAATTCATCCATTGGTTAATAGTGGGTTTTCAAAAAAATTATTTTCAAAAATAAAGCCTATTTCCTTATTGATGGGCCCGTAACCAAAAAATTGTGGGACTTAGCGTGACGAAAATTCATCTTGTTTCAAAAACCATGTCACTGTTTACTGCGGCATCTAGGCTTAACACATAAGTCCATCTTCCGAAACACTGCGCGAACTAAACTAACAGTAAGAGGTAAGCGGGACACTATAATTCAATTTTCATGCATCAAATGGGTAGTATGGGTCATATGAATCAAGAGAAATATTACAAAATACATTCCCTAATTGTGTAATCTTCCATTTGGACAATTAAAATTGGTAGTCTTGATTATAGGGCACGATGTCTTTAGACGATGTCTTTCTTGTTTCATTTTCAAGTCAAAAAATTATGTCAACAATTCCACAACCAAGCAAGACTCGAAGGAGATTAGACGCTTTATCACTAAGATCCAGCTACAATTATGTCATGCTGTGATTGAAAATGTCGTAAAAACAACGCAGCTATGTCAGTAAATTTCCAAAGGATTTCGCACCGCGTACTATTCCTACATCTAATTTATGATGATGGGACAAAGTTTTAAATATAAGAGCAAAAAATATATATTTTTTTTGCACTGCTACAAAGATTGGATAAAACAACCTTTAAAATGATCTCAAATAATTGACTGGTCACTAGTAACGCTCGACTTGAGTACCAACCAAGCAGTATTCTTTATCCAAGTATTAACTTGAGTAAAAAGTGTCAGTGGGTCTGGTCTAGATACCAATGCTCTATATGAATAAGAGTAAAAAAAAAATCGATCATCTGTTGTCGCGTTAGTTAACGCAAAAGCATATCCTCTACATTTAGAATTGCACACCGAGCTCATCGAAGACACACAACACGGCATTTCCGTAGTACTAATTGTAAGTAAAAAAGTAGATACATAAGGCGAAAGGACTTGTTCGAAATTACGCTAGCAAAACAAACGGCCCAACGATGCTTATACCTCTGTTTATCAAAAAATATAAGGTAGCGAAAACATGCCGCCGAATTATTTTTCGTTGATCGGCCTGTAAAGAACACGTTGTTTTTATTCTTTTAATTAATAATGAGGTCGGCATAAACAGCAATACGCAAAGTTTTTGAAAATCTATCCAACTTCGAAACATGCAATCCTTTGCATTGGAACCCATTGCAACTATCTCGAAAATGGCTTTAATAATTGATATGATTCTTCATGTGTAGACCTAATTCGACGAACAAACACTATAAAGAAGATGAAGCGTTTATAAAAACACTAAACATAAAAAAAAATCCTATTTACTCCAATTTAACGAAACTCCTATTTGTCCCGTCACTAAAACTACCTACTATTAAACTCTACGGCAAAAAATTGCCGTTTTTCTTATTTTCTCTCAAGCCAAATAAAGCGTTTTGTCGACGAAACTGTTGAACATTTCTAAAGATATCTATCTATGTTTCCCTTCTGTCTTCTTATCTCGTTCTCTATATTATATATAGTGAATTTCATAAGCATAAGGTCAATCCCCCTAGGGCTGAAATAGCGAGGTAGCTGGAAATGGTAAGTAGGGTTAATTATGTTAATGGAAATACACTGATGGCTTTATTACATTAGAGCACAGAATAATTGATACAAGGATAGGGTCACCTGTTACATCGTTCCAAGGCGACTAAATTATGAGCCTTTTGGGTGTCCATGGGTAAAAACAAGCAGATGTAGTACAGGATGTTTGGTGCCGTTCACTACTACATACGTTAGGTGTACATAAGGGATCACTTGCCTAATGTTCTACCTTTAAACAAATAGCTTGCTCAAAAGTTAAAGAACAGAAATATACATTTGAGTTTAATGATTGGCTTTACCTTTTTGATACGATTATGCTGTCATCAAGGTGCCTGCATTAAGGGGAGCAAGTATCTGCCTCATTATCTTTTTTACAGCACTGGTGAAGCCCTTGTTCACAATGGAAACTAATATTTTACCAATATAACAATTTCTGTTTTCATTTACCCGACTAATGCCGCCAATTCAAACACTCAGACCTGTTACTTTTTACTGATTGATTGATTGATTGCTTGCTTGCTTTTTAGGGGGTTGCTGACGTGTGTTGTATATCACCTTATTACTATTGCAAATCCCTAATTCTCAAGATATCAACTTTTGAATTTTGATCAAGAATGATTTCTAGTTCGCGTTTATTTTCGTGCGAGCTGTCCACTAGTACAAAGACCGGGTAAGCTATCTAAATAACTAAACTTATTATTTATATATAACTATTTATTTTCAGATAATCGAAAAACAGTGAGCGCCTCCCAATAACTTTGAATTTGCAATATCGAATAATAGCATAATGATACGATAGGAGATGCCAAATGATCAGAAGATGAGGATCTTTAAGCTGGAATAGTCCCTTACTGAGTCTCAGGCTACGATTAGATTTGGAACTCGTGATTAAAGGTCCTAAGCCGGACTCATTCTTTCGGCGCAGCAGCACCTAACTATCGTTGTAATTTCCAAGAAAAATGTAAAAATTTAAGGTTTACAAAAAATACAACCGGAAGAGACAAACCTTCCAGCACTAAGTTCAGCATTATTGTCCCTCGCTATCGTCGATAGTACGTGTGGAATGGCTTCCAATACATTATGAGTAGATGGTTCAACGATACGCATGCTGGTCAAACACATTTGACAACTTAGCTGAAGTTGAGCAGTTAAATATTTAAAAAAACTTAAAAGTTTCAGGTGCGGATTGAACTCCAACGCTCGCTAGTGTGACCCTTTCTTTTTGTTACCCACCCCAAAGCCATCTGAGATTTCCCCCCAGTTTGGTGTATATTTTAACCCAATACCTTATTAGTCGTACCAGATTTTATATCTATACTTAAACATGATTTCGACTTCTACTGCTAAATGCAGGATGAGAACAAGGTTTTAAAAAACTGTCTGCCATCTTTTACGAATAATCTAGGATCGAATCAGGCTCCTATTTGTCCCATTACGTCAATACATACCTTGGAAAACAACTGCTCTTGGCAATTTTGAAAAGATAAATTACATAATTAATAAATTATTTAAACCGTGCTTACACACGGCAGTTACATTCCTACCATGTACATAATATTCCTCATTCGTTGAAAAGTATAATTCTAATGTTTTGAGAATTATGTACGACGAAAATAATAATATAAGAGTCTACACCTTTCGTTAACTACCGCTTGATATACAATCAGTATGCTACCCACGCTTTTACGTACAAATAACTCACTTATGTGGCTGAACGAACGGCCATGTTTATGAACGAAATGAGCCGCTTGACAACTTCGTTTCTAATTTTTAGATTCCTTCAAAAAACAATCTTTTTCAAGTTTTAATCGCATCATTCTGAGTCGATGCATTTGAGCGCTACGTTCCGTCACCGTGCAGTCCAAAGTAACGCCTAGTGGTTTGAAGATCAGACATATACTGATGCCGTAATAATGCCTTGGGACGTAAAGCTACGAGCAGGCTGGTTGGTCCTCGAACTTCAATCAGGGCCAAGCGTAGACACGATTCGTTTCATGCTGAAAGGGGCTATTCGTCCGAATGCAATGATTAACAACAGCACTGGATGTGAAACTTGAAATTTTATTCATTAGATAAACCTACGCATCCTCCTAACTACCGTATAATCAGTTACTAAAAGATGACAGCAACGAAATGTACCGATATAACCAGAATCGAGATTAATTTTAGGATTTATAGATTTATAGGTATGAATATAGAAACATATGAATAGAATGGCCAGCGCACCCTTCTCATTTCCGACTCCGTAAAGTTCGCACAAAGTTGAACTCATTTCCCGTAAAGTCGAAATCACAGCCCCTGAACACAGGTAGCGTAGTCGGAATTGTATCACTCCATTAACAGACCCTTCGATACATTTACAGCTATTTATCAACACAGATCGAGTGGAACTATCTTTTAATCACGCAACATTACGCCAAAGCACACTAACACTGAATAATGACATGTCAATTGTATGCATTATATATACACTGGATCGTGGAATAATGTTCCACAAGTAGGTGCAGCTAGCGGCAAAATTTACTTCCATCCGATGCAACAGATTTTTCTAGGCTAAACTAGGTGGCATAGTATCAATATTTCAAATAGTATCAATAGCGGTAACTTAGTAAAGAAAATTTGCTCCGAAAAACCTTTTGAAAAAAATGGCCTTCTGTAATGAACCTAAAAAAACGAACAGCAGTGGCACGAGTAATAAGTCTAGTAAGGAAGTTTTAATAGGAAATATTTACGTCAACATTTCACTGAGACAAACTTCCCCGTACATATATACGCGTTACATATACAATAAAATGACAATAATTTAAATACTTCAATCTAAACCAACCAATCACTATTTTCCACAGATATACATTGTTATCTTCCGACACTTTTACCTTTTATTCTATTATTAAATGCAGATATTCTACGGCAAACATTGTCTACATACATCATTCAGCTTTTCTAATGGTATTTGACTTTTATCTCATGTCAATTCATTCGCCGTAGGCTACACAAATCGAACAACAACAACTTCATCGACTTTCTATTTTTTACTCTAACTTCGTTCTAAGTTTACGAAAAAAGACCCTTCAACCAATATACCAAATATTCCAGCTTGATTGATTATTATGGCGTTTTATTTCTTTTTGATCTCTGCCAGGCGCATAAGTGCTGCAGATATCTAATTCTCAGAAAACTAATTTTTATCCCTTACCTACACTATTTTTCCAGAACGGTTCATACATGATTATACACAACTACTTTTAATTTGAAGGTTTTTCATCTGAAAACACGGCAACGTGCATCGTGGCCACGAGAGTGGTCTATGATGTATTCTTTACAATTAGACATACCACCACCGATCCTAGTGTCACTACTCTCTAGTGCCTTTTGTTGACTGCCTAGCTGTGGGTGACCTATTCAACGTTACGTTGATGGTGGTAGAAGAACGAGTAACAAAGCCGCCCTGGAAAGCAAATTTCACCGCCCCCTAGGGGCCTTTAAAGGACCGTGTGATAATTCAACTTGAAAGAAAGGGCCTCCCTCGCCCTCACGTAAGCCATGACCCGCGCATTTTAAATTAATACACATCGAGAGCAGACGCAGTTGTCTATATAACAATATTATACTGCACGACGATTTCGGTGGTCGACAAGGGCTACGCACCTGTCCAAGCCCGTATCAATTGGTATAAAAATAATAAAGTTCATATCTAGTATTCTAGTTATATAAGTGTATTGTTGATGATCCATTAAAAGCCAAGAAACACGATTAACTGTTCCCACATATGCCCACTCTAGCTGGGGCTTTGAACGAGAAGAAACATTTTTAGTAAGCTGATGAAAAATCATGCTTAAGTTGAGAGTGCTAATTTTCTTTGGTACGTCCAGATACATGGACACTGAAGCCCATTAGGTACCGTAGTTCGCCCTCAAAAAGACAGATAGGCTTCTTATAGAACTAATTGTCTTATCACTCACCGTTTTGCAACTATTAGATATGTTAGCTATCCAGAAAAAAAGCAGGTTATCGAATACAAGTAATTAGGTTAGCAAAATCATATTTCCAGCGCGTTTTCCCTGGTAAAGCAAAAAGCAACATTCGATGGCGGTTTAAAACTTCATATGGTAGTAATACTCAGAGTACTAGAAACATTTTTTTCGGTAAACTCATCTTACAATTTACGGTGGTTCAATTACTTCCACAGGTTCTCCTATTATGAATTGGTATCGAAATAGCTCGATCGTTGAGAAGTCCCTCCAGACAAAGGCTTTCTGTGGTTGGGTCTCCAGGATCACTGTAACGACTTCTCAGGAAGGCTTGCATTGCGTCCTGGTTTTATTTAGTTCGTCTTTATTTCTTCTCGTTTTTTTTTGCTTAAATTCCACTCGAGTTTTACGCGCAAACGTTTAATGTTAGTTTTATTAGCCTCCCGTGTATTACAAGGTAAGTATAAATCAATCATACTAATGGAATAACAGGATATAGAATACTAATTCATATTTATTTAACTCGGTTACTTTTAATTGATATTACAACGGTGGGTTCATGGCAACTGAAAAACATTATAGACAGTCAGATAGGTATGGCATACTCAATGCACGTTTTGTTTAGTATATAAATACAGAAATTGAGGGATACACTCGATCCGCTCTCGGCCGGGAGAATAAACACTTTTCGCTATGTTTTGTAGCCCAGAGCTACGTCTGATTCAGCACAAAAAGCTGGCATCCTTTTTAAATTCGGTCAGAGTGAATCTCATTCGGCTTTATAAGATTGGTAAGAGACAAGCGTCCAGGAAATCACGTCACAGCGTTGATGATACAGCAGAACTTCAATCAAACCACCGAATTTGCTCAGGACGACAATCTAGCCTGTTGCTCCATATTCTTTAGTGTCCTGCATGGTGTCATGAAGAACTAGCTTACTCCGTTTGATGTATTGCTTTGTGTAGATAGCCTTCTAATGTTTACCAGAAACTACCTGCATCTCCAACAAACCATAGCTACACTTCGCACTTATGTAGATAGATCCAAAACTCGAGCTGAACTCTCAACGTCGTGGTAAACTTGCACCAACTGGGCAATTTGCAGCTTGGGAATTAATAATTATAATATGCCAATTCGTTTACTTCTTTGGATATAACTCTGTTGGGGTATTGTTCTAAATATTTTGAGAAGCTATGATAACTAACAAGTACCATAGGCCTTCACTGAAATAATACTGGCTCCTTTTGGAAATAATCTAGAGATATTTAACAATGAACCAAAACCGTTTCGTTAACGTGTTCCTAAAGTATCTTTTTCGACTAAATGTTGCTATTAAAAATAGTCAGACCAGCTTTGTTGAACGCCGCTCTTCGTAGAAGGTTTGCAAAAGAGGCTAGAAGAGGAGAAATGGTGACCTACAAGCAATGTTTGTATGGAGAGGTGCAAATCGGCCCCATGTTTCTCCTGATTTGAGCGATGGCGGATTATTTTTAAAAGAAAATAATAAAGGTGATTTGGTACACTGTACACTGGTGTCATTACTATTTGGGCTCGATAGTGGATTGCTGTCCACCAGGAGGTGCATGCCGGTGTGCGCAGCATAATAAGCTTTGCGGTCGGTATTACGTTGGCCATTACGTTGCTACGTTAACTTCGATTACAAAGCTAGGATTCATTCTCTTATATTTACACTTTCATATCGACCATCGCGTTATATATGATATTATCTGTTATTCAACTTATGTATATATGCACATGTACTTGAATAGATGATGATAATATTTAATTTTCAGGTAAAATTGGAGTGAGCTAGAAACTTAATCCCGCAGTGCTCGGTTTAACTCTTGTTTAACGGATATCGTTGATTGACGATATAGCTTGTCTCTTTTGACGACATTTTTAAATACAGATAGGCTTCCAGTCCACGCAGTACTCGCAGCAGGAATGCATTAACCTCGCAGTCATAAAGCTGTTAAAATTTATAAGGAATCGCCTAAACGATCTCGAGAAGCCTGCAACCAGGCCAGAAATATGGGCCTGTGGATGCGAGGGAAGCAGCGCAAGCGACGAGCGAACCGACGGAACAAGACCGTAACCAACGCCTGCATAAATCGAAAGCTGTCCTTCTCATCGGCAATGCAACAATCAAGAAACGGGCCTGCCATACTCGCAGACGTGGAACGTAAGCAAATAATCGAGGAGAGGTGTGCAACAATAAATGGACCGGCTAACGACGAACTGTGCGTAAAGCTCCACTGAAGCCACTATGAATGTTCCAACTCTAGGCGGAAGGCTCTACTACAAAGCGTTTCTAAATTAAGCATATTATTATTGGCAAACGCTCCCGGTGCGAGGTTAGTCGTCTACTCTGTTTTTGTACTGCATGAATACAAACGTAAATTTGCAAAAGGAGCCCTTAAGGAACTTTTGCGACAGTCAACGGACTTCACTCAAAAAGTCATTCGTCAACTGCAAAAGGCGGGCTGTCGCATCAATAGGCAGAGTTTTTAAAGCAGTATGCAAGCAACAAGAGAAAAAAGTGAAGCGGAACTGAAAGGATATCCCCACATCACACAGGAAACATCGCGTATCGCCAAGAGATACTTTTCGCGATCTTACAAGCTAGACAATTGAAATCGTGGAGAGATTCTACGACGAAAAACCGATTTCGCGGCCTTGGCAATTAAGTTTGACTGCTGTACGGTGATTTTATGAAGGAGAAACAAATTTGCAGCTCCCGTTACATTCTACCCATACAAACATCAAAGCGTGAGTCTTCGAAAAAGCCTAGGTAACTTCAAGAACGGGTTCTACAGACGCTACTGTTCTACTACGCTCCGACCCATCAGGTCTGCGGACCCGGATGTCCCACAGGCGGAGTATCTCCTGCTTTTTCTCCAACCGACGGAACATTTATCATTGACCGGCTTTCACTTATGCAACCGACGAATTTCAATTGTGATTTCCGTGATCTTAACGTAGCTGAAAATAGACGAACTGCAGTCGTACTATCTACTATTTATGACCTCATTCTGACAATTACTGCTTTCGGACAAATATTGCAATGATGTTTCCGTTGTTATAGCGAATATTTTTGCGAATAAGACCAAGTCGTTCTGTGGTTAGTCGGCTGCTATCTCTTTTCTAATGAGTCCAATAAATTGTGTATGAACGGCTTCGTGCGCCATGGCCTTTACCCAGTTAGAGTTCGTCTGCTTGACCCTAGTTAGAGTGATCAATATTGGATGTGTAACGACATATGTTTACAGAAGCTGTGTCAGTATTAGCTAAGCTGACAATTCGTCTGCTGACCGTCTCCGACTGAGCTGCGGCCTTCTTAACGACATTGTTTCTACTGTTATATATTCTAGTCTTACTCGTTAGACAGACAACGATTAGTTTCAATTACGCGCATAATTTTTACTGACAGTCATCCATAGATTTGCACTTTGAACAGCAAAACAACGGCTCATAATTAAATTAGTAAAATAATAAGGTCCTGAAAGCAAAAGGCACGATATGAGAAAGAACCAATTCTATGAAAGTGAGACTGAAGCTTAAAATCACAGATGTCACCAATTGCCGTTTGTGAAACATCTAGATGGATCCAGACTCATGTCCCTTTTACCTTAACTCTTTTTGACCTCGAAAGCTATCTATTTAAATGGCTACAATTCCACATTGAAAGACTATTGCCACAGCTTCTGGGACGTCGAATCGATATATTATGGTCCAATCCCACATGCAGACGTGTAAGACTGGCTGCTAAAACACTGGGGTTGCGCTGGCCTGCGACGCAGACCCTTTTAAACGACCACGAAGAAAAATCTCGGACAAATACCAGTTATTGCGCAGAAGAGGTGTACCTCGAAGTGCAAAGGCAATCGTATAGTTGAAGTCTGCCCGGTTGAAACCAATGCTTCGTCGAACTCTTTAAAGATACACTAATACTTAAACTATGCGATACGCCAACTAGTTAGACTAGCTACATAGGCTGCAATTCGAAATACAAGAGGTGGTGGCCGCTATCAATAGGCTTCGATGGACAAGGTATCCGACACTGACTATTCGGAACGAACACACAAGCAAGCATCCCCTCTAGAGTTTTGCTAGATAGCCTTATTTAATGCTTGCCTGCACGAAGGCCATGTTCCGACCGAGTGGCGAAAAGCTTTCGAAACAGAAAAGACTTAAAAAAATTCTCAACTGCTGGGGCATTGCAACGAAGAATTATTGTTATAAATTATTATCTCAGTTATTTACGGATCGGTCCTTGCACCTCTCTCAATTCGTACGAATCGGCCTATATTTTTTTTTACCTACATTTAAGGTCTGTGTCTTTAAATTAACGCTTGTGAAATTTTTTTTAAATTGCGAAAACCTTATGTGATGAAGTCCTGCCAAGGAGGTCCGTTTGCTTGGTGAGAGTGCGGTTTAGTACGTTAACTTTTTTTGCCTATTCATAGGTCACGCTGACACCTAGCAAATATGCTATCGACGAACAAATCTCCGATAGAAGCAAAAGATTTTCGCATTTCGATCCAAGGAAGTGTTCACTTCGAAGTGGCGCCTAGTCTTTTTCGATTTGGCCTCTTGTACGTCGTATGGATTATCACTACCTCACTCGCAATCTTTAACCGAGTAAAATCAGATTTCTTAAACATGTCCTAATAGTAGTCCATGCAGTAAAAAACAGATTTAAATTCTGTGACATGTTACTGTTTGTCGAAGAGCTAAAAATGTTTGATTTAAGAGAAACAGAAGCCTACCTTTAGTTCATCTACAAGTCTAAATTGAATATGAGTGACATCGACTTAAAATTCTATGGGTTGTAGACAATGATCAATCCTGTAGCGAGGAAGCAACCGACAAGCCGTGATTCGGTGTGGGCTTTACGGATTTGATCCGATTATCTTCCAGATTTCGTTCCCAGATACAGCTGCTGATAATGTTGAGAGCACCGCACCGTCTATCGTTGCCTGTCAACGCTCCCCCGATACATTGACACTTTTGTAAAAAAAATGCATTGAAGCAATACTATTTTGATTTTGATATCATGCTTTTATATCGTCACTGTATTTTATACTTTCTGTAGGAATACATTTGAATATATAAGGTATAATTTTGAGTACAATAATCGCGTTCTTTCGATCACCCTGTTCCCCCACAAACGTTCATTTGGTACATAGACTTGGTAGTACCTATTTTTCGCTGCCAGTAGCAGTGGCCACTATAGTTATCCCATAATATGACCATATGTAGATGACAAACCTATCGCTGGTACTTGCTTTTCTTTGTTGAGATCAACCGTCGCAGTTTTATCGCTCCCCCATGCCGTTATATCAATATGTGTCGATTTCTACCTCGCAAGCCATATTTTTGACCCTGGTTGCAACTAAAGTTTCGTGCGTCACTTGGAAACTTCTCATTCTAAATGGTAAGTATATTCCCGGTTCTTGTTTAATGCCACTACGAACTTTTTCGGCCTAGTCACATATCCTTATATTATTTTTCATTATTTGTATTCAGTAGCAGATTTCATAACCCAGCGTAGGTCTACCTCTATCTATAGCCGAAGGCAGCTGGAAACGGAAATCATCAAAAAAACCTGAAGGTGTTTACTATTTCTTTACTACAAGCTCTATACATTGAGTATTTTTATTAAATACATTGGCTTTTTTCATGGCAGTTACTTTTTTGCATAAAAAAGAGCCCCGAAACATGAATTGGGGTATGTATGCTATGGTTCCGTCCAGATTTGACATCCGTCAGCTTGTTAAAAGATTTGATAAGAAAAGGCTCAGGTTTTGATAAATTCAAGTCTGGTGGTATTAAGACGGAGAAAAATATCGGCTTTGACCGACTTGTTGCCCATAGAACCATAGGGCTGTCCGCAAATCCCTACTCAAATCTTAAGTCTCTCAGAAGCTACTTGAAGAAAAGAGAAGATTTGAAAGTGCATCCTTATAAGATTTAGGTGACAGAAATACTTAAGCCTAAAAATTATTCATATCGAAGAGAATGTGCTAACTGGGTGCTTGAAGCAGGACAATGAATTCTACAGAAGGATTGTGTTTAGCGACACATTTTTAATGGGCAACCGTGTATACAAACACAACATGCAACCTCCGCTTTTCCATGCAACTAATAAGTTAATCGAGCTAGTAAAAAATTATTTCGATTTGCAGCTGACCTTCAGGCGGAGTAACGTTGAGTGACCCTTCAAATCGTGTGATTGAGGTGTACAATCACTATCTACGGACAGTGTACAAACTTGAAGAAAATATGCGTGTCTTCACGTTAGAGATGTGTATGAGAAAAGGTGACCAAGCGAACTGTATAATTGAAGAAGATTAATGTTGTATTCAAATGAAATCTTAAATGTATAAAGTTTCCAATAAAGAACAATTTATTTTAATAGATTCATTGTATATTTTTATTGATGTCATTTTGAATTTTTTTTTTTCATTAGATGGTCGTTATCGTATTAAATAAAAAAAATTAAGAATGTAAGCAGATTTTATAAGAGGCATGTCAGAGGTGTATTGTCTTAGATCGTTTCGTATGAAATATGACGCAGTAGTACTTTAACTTGTCGAACTTTTCGTAGGCTCAGTTCTTTATTCTTAATCTAAGTATGCACTATTATTGTTATTTTTGACCCTATATCGTATCAAGGACGATAACTTATTCAACACGCTGCTGTCTATGTTTTTTAATAATTATTCTACTAGGAAATTATCGAGATTTAAAAAGTAATGATCTGTGAATGTAATGTCAGCTGCTGCTTCTGCATGTTTGCCGCCGTGATTCTTGTGACACGACGTCGTGCAATAGAACCGACCTAGCTCTATTTAGCACTGTTGGCTGCCTAATGCAAAGTTTTTTTTGTGACCTTAATGGACACTTCAGTCGTAATCAACAAACCGGTAGTCACGAAACTACAGTGGATAACCCCCGCATTAAAGCACCAAATAGACGTCACAAACCTTTGCTTTAGGATGATGCCTCACAGATTCAGCTACATCCACAAATTATCTATTTTTCATCACAGGCCACACCGTTCCACACAAGTCACCGTTGTGTGTGGGAACAAAAAAAAAAAGCAAACACTTTAAGTCTCTATTTTGCGACCTTCGCTCAAACCATGTATCACCAAAGAGTCCAGTTTTATTCATCTTAATAATTTGAATAAAGTGAACAGGTATCTATTTTTACAGGACATTTATGCGTCCTGAGATGGGTCGGCTTCCACCATGGCTCTCAACTCTTTGTTACTTCTTCAGGAAGTGCTAAAAATTCAAATAATGATATCCGAGATTTCGAAGAGTTCAAGGGTACTTCAAGTCCAAAAAAGTATTGCAAAATATCTTACCATTACGATATAGCGTCTTGTTTAACTATGAGATTAATGTCGTTCATGTTTCATACCTAACAATATAACTGATATAGAAATAGTACGACGCGTAATACATAGGAGATTACCAAAGGTATGATCTTTATCTACCGTAGATAGCTTCGGATTTTCTGCACAAGCCATCACTTAGTTGCAGCTTACGTGGCGATATCTTGCATCGTACCTACACAGGATGCTTTTCCATACGATTTTTTTAAAGGCAAGAGATATAGGACGAGGCTTTACAATCTAGGAGATGCAAGAAAATATCCAGCGAAGTATCTTAATTATGTTGAATATATCGTGCCTTGCCTTCGATACGCAAGGGGATCGCATGGCGATAAAATGCAATTATGGTTAGAACATTGTGGCAATCATTATGTAGTAATTTGCCAAACGATATTAGCATGGGACATATTTGGTAACCGGTGCCATTTATCTCTTCTTAAAATTCGAATATTCAAGATTACAGAACGAAGTCGAACAAAAAAAATCAATGTGTTATTTCATTTGTAAGATGTAAATAATGTTACAGCTACGTTCTTTGAGTTGAGGTTGGTTGTTAGCATGAGTACCGGCGTATTTTCCTGAATTTTTCACGAATGTAAAATGTGTTAATGAGATTTGTTTAAAAATATAGTGCCAGTTAATTGGGACCTCGGTCTACATTGTGCGTATCATGCAGTTGTATGGAAACATATAAATAAAAAAGTAAGATTTAAAAAAATTAAAGCTTTATTAATGGTCGAAATGCATTTTTACGTGGCATTGGCTGGCCTTAGCCGTAAATATTACCTGCCAGCTCTTGCATGTACATATTGTTTTCCTATCTATTATAACTAGCACACACGAATAAATGTTTGCACTAAGACAAAAAAATGAAAAAGCTTTATTTAGAACTTTTATAAGTTTATTAATAAGTAGCTACCGTATAAATACTAAATCCCTATCATGCTACAATTGGACATAATTTATGTTCGATTTAGGGAAGTATTCATTCTAATTTTGCGGCTTAAGGACAGTATTAAATTAAGAGTCAAGCAAGTGAATACGTAATATGGAGTGGGTCTTGTCTCGCTTACTCATATTACTCTAGTATTTCTACCGAGGCTTAAATTCAGTTCTAAAATGGGGTCCTCTACCCAGCCGATAATAGATAAAATGTATATACACACTGTTGCTATAGAATGTAAAAAAATAAGCATATTTTGTAATGGTAGTTTTATTGACCGATCGGTTCCTTTTATATGTGTGTGTGTGTACAATACATGGACTTTTTTTTATCTTAGTCAGAAGAGGCCACTGAAGGTACATACATAAGGAGTACAGGCCTATACAAGTGTATTATATTATAAGCATTATTATTATTATTACTATTACTAAGAGCAGCAGCCCCTGATTTCAATGATCGTACTAACCTCATTCACAGGAAATGTTTGCTAGCGCGCTTGGAACTTCGATGGCACTTTGCTTTTCTACTTTGTCATTTTGCGTAGATAATTATTTTGAAGAACTGGAAAGCGATATATTATCATGTCAAATTTTAGAACATTTTAAGGCTAGCTTGCCGTTTACTTATTGAAGTTAATACACTGAACTTCTTGAAAGTACCGCATCTTGCATTCCTCTTCTTTGCGCTACTAGAGTGCATTGATGCACGCTTTAAGGTACTAAAGCCGTTTCAACTTTTTTAGACAATGTACGAGTGAATAGTTGCATTGTAGGAGACCCTCATTTTCGTTGGATTCACCTGTTTGTTTAAAGACAGTGCGATAAATGATATGCCTGTTTCATTGCTATTGTGAAACCTCGATGCCTGACGTTGCTCACGAACAATCCACTAAAAGAATATATAATATAAATGTGAAAAAATAAAATAAAATAAAATAAATCTATGATAATAACAGAAGCTAAAACAGCCGTAGAATTATTATTCAGAACAGCCAAATTATTCAAAGGTAGTTAGGCTGTGTTCATGGTGTACAAGCCATTGCTTAATAATATAAGTTCTTCTTAAAATTTGAAGAAGACAAAAGAGGAAATGATGCTGAGATTACTATTTATTCCTATCTAGTCGTCGGACAAATTCCGTGTTTACCTCAATGTCATTAAAATCGTCAGCGAGAAATTTCATTTTAGTAGAACATATTTTTCGATAATTTTTAGGGTTTATAATGTATAATACATAAGTCCCCTTATCAAACCAGGCACTGTATTAACCTGAGTGCAATTATGACCTGAATGGGGAGCCTGGCAATTTGAGTCAAATTGCCAGGCTCCCCATTGCAAAACGATGCATTGTCGTTCGATTGATCTTACAGAGCAAGTTGAAATTTATTCAAGTAATGCCCAAATAAATAATTTGATCTGCTGATAATTGATTTCTCTGTTTAGTAGGTTCAGCTATCTGCTCAAGATGGGCGGACAATCAAAGCTGTGGTGGGGAAAAGCAGGCTTATAATTTAAAAACGAGTAAGCACACAGCTGAAACTGGGGTGCTAGATCTGCTAACTCACTGGCAATGATTTAAGTAATAAATGTCGATTAAATAAAATTACAAGCATAATAATATTGGACCAAGTAGAAGTATATGTGTTATGTCATCGGTCCCTCGAAAGAATGGACAACACCAGCTGACCGATTTAGTTACTCTTCTCCAAGGCTCGAATAATATATATATATATATATATAAATGATCCAGACTTGTTCATTTTGTTTGTTGATATGGTTGGCCTGTTAATTTTTTATCTTATCAAACTCTATTTATATTTTAATTAGTAATTAATTTAATTAGTAGTAATTAGATTTCAAAATTTTAACCATGATGAATATAAAATACGTACCTGTCAAATTTAATGTTTACCGTAAGATGTCTACAATTTTTATGTAGGAAGCTTACGCTTTCGTTAACACATTTGCAGAAGCAGCTTAAGAATGCAAGTAAAAAACATGTGCCAGGGGCGCTTGAGACGGTGGTGAGGGTCGTATCAGACACAGATTTTGCCTAAGCCGCGTGTTTGAACCTGTACATTTACGCAAAACGTTTCGTCCAAGATCAAACCCAATTGTCTCTATAGTTATTAAGCGAGACGCGAACAGGAAAATTTACAAAACAAACGTTTTTAAGCTGTAACAGATCCAGCTCAACGCATATATAACAAAGCATTACTCTGACATTCAAGACAGCTAAGGTTCGCATTTTTCAGGTGTAGACGCTGGATACATCCAAGGTGCCTGCCGAATATTCAAGTTAATATGTCGGTTCTTTAGGCAGATCTGTTAAATGAACGGCGGAAAATCAGGTTGATTTATTTGTGGAGGGCTAGTTCCCTTGGTAGCATATCGCTCGACTTAATCAAATGGTGATTGTAATTCTCATCGTCTGGCGAAATGAGGCCTTATAATAGAGCCTATAGATACTTTTGGATTAAAAGTGTTTAATTTCGGTTTTTGGGCCACTGGATGAGTGATTGTGATGATCGCCCGCGTTTGTTATGGCAAAAAAAGCAACCTCTCTGTTACATACAGGTCAAATCTTATAACAGCAGGTGCAGTATCGATTAAGATTGAGTAGGTCTATGTAGTACGTGTCCTGTGGTTCTTCCCAGTAAATTAGTTTCATGTTAAAAATAAAATCTACTGCACAGAGACATTGCAGATGCTGTAAAATGCCTATGGAAGACAGATATTAAATAAAGCTCAACTAAACAAGCGGCTCAAGCGTTTCGAAAACGGATACGAATCTGATCCTGGAACACCTATGATAATTAACAGGATTATATGGAAGGAATGAACAAACGCGTGCTCGCCATACGACGAATCACCAAAGCAGAATCCGACAAAGGAGACAGAGATCTCAAGCGATTTTAACCTATCTTTTGGACCTCAGAAGACTTAGGGCAAAGAGGCTATTTGAATAGGACGAGCGAGTAAATACCTATTAATCTGAAACAAATAATTTACCGTCACGACGTTACATATTAAATCTTAAAAAAGTGACGGAAATGTATTTCTGTCGCCTTCGTTATATAAAGGTTGATACACATATGTCATTTGACTTCTGATATCGTTGGCGGCTATGGAACGCAGTGATATCATAGTTGTCCCATTCACAAGCACAGGCAAAAAACGACCATAGAATAACTAGGCAACCGCTTTAATCCACTAACCAGCTTCTGAAGACAGGATTCCAGAACTTACTCGAGGTCCGCTTCCTTGATAAAATGGAAGACAACAAGGGGAATACTCAAAAAGTTTGCTGGTATGGTAGTATCCTTAGTGTAAACCTTACAGTTTATCTTTACTTGTTTACATGAATGCATGTCCACTGCTTTGTGAAGCAAGAGTTTAACTATTCTCGGTTAAAATACGATACAAGAAATTGCTATAGTATAATAATAGGTAGGTATAGCCTTTTCCTACAAGAGCGCACAACGGTTGTGCCTAATAGACATTGACCTGAGCGGGCACGAGCAAGAACTCATTTCACGGATGACCACGAACATCTGCGAATTTTCGAACTTATAATTCAGATCTTTTCGTACGACTTGTTTCGAAAAGTGTATCTAGAGGAATACACGCGTGTTAATAAAATTTCCCGTATGTATCGCAGGTGTCTCTAATGGTCGTGCTTATTAAATATGACCATCATTTAGGGCAATTATAATTTCGATTTAGGACTTAAACGACTAATTGGTAATTTTCAAAAAATCCTTCTTCAATTTTTTTTCAAATAACTTTCTCACAGTAACTGTGCGTCAAGTAATACCTTTGCATGCAAGCTCGACAAATTATCATTCAAATGCGTTATAGATGTAAAAATTCCAGCGTAACTGAATTTTTTGAACTAAAAGCAGGCCAAAAGTTGAACAAATGCAGTGGCTCTTAAAATGGCTTAAAAGGCGCAAAAGGTCTAAAATGACTATCTGTTAAAGTTCATCGAAACGACCCAATTAACAACTGGTATTTATTTTCTCCGTCATTTAAACGTGGCGTATTGAAGGTCGCATTTTAAGCTGATTTGATGAGATAATAGTTGATCTTCGTCTATATTCCAAAACTGTACACTTTTATTGTTATAACCAATTTGCTGTTTTATCGTAGAAGGAATTAGCTTTTTTATAATACCAAGAATAACAGATGAACACGTGTCCTCTAGAATTTCTTCGCGTTCGATTTACAGCGAGACGAAAACACCCGATCTTCGATTTTCTGCTGCCTTTAACTCTGACCTAAGCGACAATGGTTCTACTACTAAACTCTTCTCATAGTATCCGCCCTCTCTATTACAGATTCAAACGATTATCGCTTTTCTTTATTTTCAATGATGGTACTTGAAATTTTATAATTTTGTCATATTAATATGGTTATTACTATTGGCCCGTACGGTTGACTGATTGCATCCTTACAGGATTATGGTTTTTTTTTTATATCATCCTCCCCATATCGCTTAAGGTGATTGGTAAATTTTTCCGATGGACCCCATGGAAATTCGTCATTTTTCCATATTCCTGATGACGACGTGAAATAAGAAATTTTAGCTAAACAAAAACCCTTTTATAAAGCACCATATAAAAAAGTCTGGCAACGCTATTATATATTTGACAACCAAGAGTACCGCAAAAGAAGGCCGGCGCAGGTTCACATTCTGTTATGGCTCGACGAAGATACAAAACTTCGGCTATTAAACCGCAATATATTTGTGCAAATTGAAATCCTTTCGCAGGTTAGTATTAGAACAGATGATTCATGGCCCGTACCATCCAATCAATTTGCCTAAATTTTGAAAAACGGTCAGTCCCTAAAGAGGTACCCAAAGCTAAACGCTGAACATACATAGTATGGCGTAGACGCATAACGTACAAATAAGCGATGCCCTCCAGAGATACGAACACCTATCGAGCAATTCCATCAAGACCCACCGGAGTAGCAACAAATATTTTTCTAGGGTAGCGAATCTACGCATCTAAATGGGGATCCAAAGGGATTAACAAAGTTAACGGCATTTATGGTTATTTGCAATTACGACAAATTAGCGAAATTTTGATTGTACACTGATGCACCTAAATTCCATACCTAGATTAATAACAAACGGAACGAAAGGAAAGAGTGCGTAGAGGTTCTATTTTTTCTCTTTTAACACAAAAAAATATATATAGGGAAAAGTCCACTATGTTAGTCTTCTATTCCATCATGTACTTGGGCTTATATCCTTTAATAAAATGTTGTTGCGTTCAGAAGAAGTTTGCAATCAGTGGCAGAAGTCAAGGGAACACGGTAAACAGACGTAAATGCCTTAAGATTCGGAATTTATTCGTGACTATGTTAACCACAAGGGAGGTCACCAACTGGTTAAACATAGGGGGCCATTTTAAGAAGACGACGGCTCAAGATTATCATCACAAAGACCGGTTGATGAAAAACAACATGAATCTTCGTATCGCTGACATGCATCACGATAAAGCTCATCTATGCCCTTAAGTTAAATTAAAAGAGATTAAAGGATTTCAATCTGTTAACTCATCAGTGTGAATACCGGAAAAGCAAAAACCCCGAAATTCTATAAGAACTTCAATATGACATTGCAGAATAGAACGAAATTGTAAATATCTTAGACACTTTTGAATAGCAGATAAAGAGAAATCTACAACGATGTCTGTAATTTTCTAAATAAAGGCAACAGCGTATGGCTCCTCGCTGTTGCTCTATAAGAAACAACTAACACCTTCATGACCAATCCTAGTCAAGATAAGAGAAATGTGAAGGCAACCGTAGTATTATCATCATGCATAACCGGAAGAAGGCCAAATTGCGCATCCTCGTTTCAGATTCCTCATTCATGTCAAGGAGAAACTAAAAAAACGGAGATTTAATTCGTACTATAGCACACATTGTGTAATATAAATGCCCCATGGGGCCTTCGAAGCTGTTGATCCGACGCTCCATAATATATGCAATTAAAATGAACCTTTCGGGGATGTCTTAACTATACCTTCAAAGCGATTGTTGTCAGCCGCTACCGGTAGTATTAAAGACGTGTATATCAAAAGATCATTACCATGAAGACACTTCAAAATGTAGAATTTGACTACTAACGTGGAACTGAACAAGGCTAGGGCCGAATACTACCAGCTTTTATTAAACATCGCCAAATAAATATCCAAAAAATGCTTATCATGAATTTGTACTATAAGAGCACATTGTACCACAACAAAATTTCATTGCACGACGTGTCAGCATCTCCTCTTTGTTGACACCATTGAAAAATTTTATGGACACTTTTTACTAAGAAATGCATATTAGTTTTTATTATTTGCTCTGTCTGAATTATAAACAATATTTACATTGAACAGTTCTCTGGAAGTCTTGTTCTTTCAATTGTGTTAAGTAACGGAAGGTTCCTCAATGATATTGGATATGTACGCTCTTTTTTGTTCAAGACTTCAGTTAACTCTTTCTCAAATATATGCGTAGTAATATCCAGTAAGCGAATGGTTGGAGAAATTAACAATTCGTGCATCATGTTTTTCCTGTAGAGACCGTGACGTACTGCGCGTTTCGTCGAGCCTTGGATGACGCCGACGCGTCGCATTTAACGACCAAATTCCCTAAAGACCTAGAGGTATTTAGATTCCCGTCACGTATTCTGCAATCTGAAAAGTGCTACAATGATTATTATGAAGGACCTTGATCCTCCCAGACAATGCTAGGCCATTAGGATGGTTCTGCATGATTTGTATCCGCGTCTCAAAATTACCACAGACCAGTTCAGATGCAAAAGCGTCCTGCTTCCTCAAGTTGCCCTCACTCTTGACTGAGATGCTGACATATCCCTTTGCCACAGCTAATTTCCGATACAGTTCTGCCTCGCAATGACCATTAGCAAAGCACGAGGTCAAACCATGAATAAAAGTCACTTCTCTCGAAGAACCTGTTTTCAACCATGGCCAGCTCCACGTTTCTCTCAATCGTGTTTGTGGGTCCAAAAATATCAACGAGTTCTTCAAAAGCAATTCCATCTCGACAAAACCTGCCAGGCCTTTAACGGCCAGTTTCAAATGAATTCACGGTGCGTAGTGTTAAACACTGTTTATATCAAATAATGCACACAGCTAGCTATTAAATATAATGCCCGTCAGTACTTTACCTCTTTTATAAAAATTAAGTTTACCCCTGCAAGGATCAAATGAAATGTGTTCAACAGTAAAACAAATGTGAGACGAGACCTGCGGGGTCTTTTTAGTACCCTCCTGTCTATCCCACTCGGTCGGGAGACACCCAGAGAATCGGGTTAGATTCTTAGCTCTATCCTGAAAAAAGTTGACGAAACCGATTGGATAAGTAATTTTTTTCTAAAGGATGAAGCTACCTTTTTTATATAAAGTATAACATTAATTTGAGCAAGCTGAACATTTTTAATGAGCCGCCTGATGACCACTGAGAACTTTTCAAAAATTCATATGAACAAGTTGTTGGCGCTTATAAACTGCCCAAAACTGGGAAAAAAATGTTTGATTTTTCACATTTTTTTTTTTATTTGGTAATTGGTGTTAATTTGGTGTTTTTTTTTTGCTGAAACAGTTGACAATCTATGAAGCCATCTCAGCGGACTTTGGCAAGTATGCCAATACTTTTTCAAGGCCCAGTTGCCCTATACAGTGTTTAATGCTAATGTAGTTAATTGGCGAAATGATTGGTAAATCTGAACCATTTTGGCGTATATGGTTCATATACTTTGATTGCATAGGCACTCTTTTTTTGGGGTGTCATCAAGAATTAGGAGACAACGTAAATGCAAACAAATGCCATGATTAGAAAGGGTATGGGGCAAGGGTTCAGATTGGTACTGTCGCAGGTCAATCCTTTCTGTATAAATAAAGCAATGTGATACTGGAAGTTTTAAAGGCGATTTCAGTTACTTCTTTAAGCAGCAAGTTACGTACAGTGTGTTAACGGTTAGATCGCAACAAAATAAGGATATAACTGGGACATTTATTTCACTAAAATCACCGCGGGAACAGGATTATACAGTCGAGCTAACGACTTTATTAACGGCGTAAGTACCGCTGTTAACGGATAGTTTTAACGGAATAACCGAACAAGACTTGTCGGAAAAGCTGCACCCATTCAGGGTATTAGTCCGTAACTGAGCACTAGTTCATATGAGATTTGATATAACACGAGTAACAGACAAATCTAGTGTGGCAGCAGAACTCTTAGGACATCTCGAACGGGATACGTGCAACAGACTAACCGAATCAGGAAACTAGATTTATTGCAACGGGCTAACAGAACTGGTGCTATAGCATTTCGGATTTATTATAAAGTTATGGGTCTGCAATAATTCTCCTTCGTATCAAGAAAAAAAGTAACCGGTTAGGGTGACCAGGAGTGAGTATAACTATAGTTTAAGATAAACTAAATATAGCATCAATGAATTAAATCAACGATAAAATAAAGCTGCAGGCTGAAGTTCACATTTCTAAGTTAAAGAAGCATTTCAAGGTTAAAAGCCAAAATTACGTACAACTGAGCACAGCGTAGTTGTTCAAACAAAAACAACCCGCACAAATGTTATGCGGTGTTTTTCAATGCAATTTTCTACAAGCTCGGGGTATGCTATTGTGATTTTCGAGGTCACAAGTTTAATCCTGAGGGACATACACAGCAGGGCATACAATACAGCATATTGTAGAATGCTAAATACCTTTCATCCATCGAATAGAAATGTCATCTAACAGCAGTAAGTCGAGCATCTATTGTTTTTTTTTTTTGGAATAAGCTTTACCGGAATACGTAGATCGACGTTGTTTGAAGGCTAGCTGATATCCAGGGACACTTTGATTTTTTTCACGTAAATTTTGGTTCTTGCCTTGAATGAAATTCTTACCTTGATTAAAACAAGCGATTTATGATGAGCTGTTCTATTTGGCAAATCATGGCTTAACGTCCGTATATCGATGTAGCATAAATTATTTTCAAAAAGGGGCAAATACAAAGTCGAATTCGTACCTTCTGAACTGGCTAACACTAACCTACATTCTGAGCTTTGTACCGCTGTTACGTATTCACTTGGATATTCTAAAGCCTTAACGTTTATCGAATATTGAAAACGAACTTATTTACTCTTCTATGACGTGCGCTTTTAAATTGCGGGTATAAATCATTGTAAGTTTACCTCCTTATATAACTTCGCAGTTGCATGATGCCTAATACAAGCATGACGTCTGATTAAAGTCTTATGAAGTACCTAACTATAGTTTCTGGTATGAAACATTTAGTATAACTACAAGGTTAGCTATCTACGCTCGTACGGCGTTTATGTGCTTGTCTGTTAGTAACAGCTTACCTTGCTTTCGTATCGGGCAATATTTGGCAGCGGACTGTGCCCAATATCTACTTTTTCCGATAAGAAAAATGGTTTTCATTTTTTTTTTTCTATTTTCTGATTGATCACATTTTAAAAATTTTAAGCAAGCAAACACTCTGATCGAATTTCAGTTAAACTAGTAGGTAGTATAGTGAATTTTATTGTTAATAAACATTTCTTCAATACAGGCTGAAAGCAAATTACTCCTATTGCATATTCTAGGAGTACATATACACAAACAATTTGCCAATAAAGTAAGTCACATATATGCATTATGCGTCGACTAAATCGAGATTGTGTTTCAGGAAATCGGTACTACCATTGTAAAACTCATCTCAATGAGGTAAATTTTTAGCCATGCACTTTTTACAATTTGTGTGAAAGCTATTACGCAAGATCCTTACCCGCAACGAACCGTCGTCAAAGAAACAAACCTTTACCGTCGACGATAACCGACAGTATGTCACGTCGCTCCGGCAGAGCTGAACGAAGGATCTCCGCCAGAAAGCGAAAAAACAGTATCGGCTCGAACGTTAATCGATACCATTCGAACGTGTATTTCTTCTGTTGTACTTAGATTATTTAGAAAAAATCATATAGGTAAGACTGCTGTGTAACGGAATATTTACGAAAATTTTCGGTATATGCCCTAGTTTCCCTCTAGAGATAATAAAACCGATTAATCAACTTGTTCCTCAATTACTTCAAAAAGGAGGCAGCAGGTTGTGTTCGATTCTCTTATGGTGAGACTATTTGTCTTATTGATACAAGAATGAATCACGGGAACTATCGCTTGTTTCCGGTTCAGAGGATGTGTCCACTGTGGGTGATGCGAACTCTCCAACCAACGTTTTCAATCTGGTGTTTAATTAAGAAGACGTCATGTCACCATTTATTTTCTTTCCAAACGACGAACATAGAAGTTTAATATAAACTTGTATGTTCGTCAGTTCCACAAACTATTGTATTGTCGTGAGTAACCGAAATATCTAAAAGAGAAACAAACGCCATCCACCGAAATAGTATAGCACACTGATTTTGGTCGATGATCTGTCGTTGTTATTATAACACCATAGTCCTCTCCCTTCTGCTACTTTTTGGGCAAAAAATTGTGACGAGTAATTTGTACACCTCTTCGTTGGTACTAGCACCTTGTTGGTAAATTAACATAATTAAAAACGATTTGTAGATATTAAAATGGTAAATATTTTAACAATGCAGAGTCCGAGCTTCTTCGGCGGATGCATTAAAATTTGCTATCTACGCTCTTATCGGACAGCTAATGATATATGTGGTTTGGTATAATGGAAAACCACGATATTTTGTTTACTAGTTCCAGTCAGTGGCTTGCAGTAATGTTTTCAGTTGTTAACAGTAGAAGCCGAATTAGACCTATCATTTGTCTCCAATTCCATCAGACACCCGCTTTTTCTGGGCGTTGTCACAAATTATATAATAATTAAATAATAATATTTAGCCATGATCTCATTGCACATTATTAACATATATGGTCCATTTTTCATTATTCGCGGTCAACCACTTTAAAAATGGCTTGATAAAGAAGGTGCGTAAAACCGTCTGATGTTGGCAACGTCGTGGCTATTCATGTGTCCATCTTAGTCAACATTCGTACCTGTTTCATCATCTTTTTCTACAATTTGCCGACCACTGCGAGGAGTATATTTTACATAGAAGCTTCGAGAAAAGCTATAGAACCTTTGGACTATCTCTTCTAGTAACGCATCTTGATCGTAGACAGCACAACTCTTCTTTAGGGTCCCAGGCAGCATTTGTGCCCTGTTCGTAACAACAACAAGTTTAAAATTCAGCATTTTCTTCCGAAATTTTACCTTATTTTTTAGAGGCTTCATCTTAAGTCTGAGTGAAATAATCCCTACAATTCTACGACGGCTACTACTGGTAAATGCAAATTTCAAGCAAGAGGACATGGGTGTGAGTCCCGCGCAAAGGCGGAGGTTGCCTTTGTTTTCTTTTGCTCAGTCTATTTTTAGTTATTTTCTGCAATAATTAACTGTGGAGCAAGCTTGGTTTGTCGGACGTAGTACCAGTTCACTACACAACTGAACAGGCTTGGAACTTGTTAAATTTCTCTAATTCCTCTTAGTTAAACATTGAACGACACACTGAATAGCCTTTCGAACTCATTATACAAATAAACTTATGCCGCTCACAATTGCGATTGCAACATATGTGTGGAAGTATAGGCTGCTGGACAGACCGTCGATGTTAAAGTACGTGGCAAATAGTAAAGCTTTTATTAACTGTATATTTGTTCATTGATTGTTTTATATATATATATATATATATATATATATATATATATATAAACGCAAGTAGAGGATGAATAATTTTTTTCCAGGGCCACAGAGTATATAGGATGCTAAACATAACAATCAGAGGGTTGCTAAAGTAAATTGGAACAGCACGGAATCATTCCAAATCAGTGAATTTACTAAAAGTTTACTAAAATTAGGTAACGGAAGGACAAAATCGACAGACCCGCAATAGAACAACAAGGTTACACCATGATAGTACACACCAAGGCTGATAGTGAACACCAAGGCTGTACCATGATAAAGCGGGTGGCAAATACCGTCATAGAACAGCTAAAATGAATTCGGGTTCAGAACTTCGGTTTAGGCCAAGCAGATCTGAACTCGCTTTAACTACGACTGACAAAAATAGGAGGATACGTGCTAGGGTGACATTCGGGCGGTCCGTGCATACTCAGTGCTGATCATGAATAAAGTATTAATGAATAGGCCAATGAGCTTGGTTACTCTTAGGTAAACGCAGGCGGATACCGTGCCTCGTGTGTTGTCATACAAGTCAAATGGCGAAAAAGACTAAATCCCTGTAGTTGTAGTAATTCCGGATTTCGTTTATTACTTCCAGACTATGCTCACTAATAATATAGAAATGTATAAAAATATAAAATATAGAAAAAAAAAGAAGCAAAACTCTGCAAGTTATAATAGAATCGACTGCTTGCAGTCACCTTTTGTGCTTTTGACCAATCCGTGTTACTCTAAACACATTTTAATAGATAATTCGATTTAAAAAAAACAGTGATTCTGAAACACGGTTGAATACTTTTTTCCTCCGCCAGTTACATAACACAAAAACTTTATTAATCTATTGCTAAAGACATTTCCTACACTTGTTGAATTAATCTACATCACTCCTTCGGCGGCGACCATGTTGCGATCACCAAAGATGAATGTAGTACATCTTTGTTTTGCTACGGACCTTTTGTATAAATGTATTCGATTCCATAGCCCTCTATTATGCAAATCTCATCAGGGAAAGACAATCTCTAATCATCCCTAGCGCCCTGTTCTATCAGGCCTTGCCTTATTCTCCTTAATCTGTCCGCGAAGTGCACCCTACATCTATACTGTTTCTCCTGACAGTTTTTGTCTTATTTATTACTGAAGCAATCATTTTAGTGAGTGTATGTAAAATACACGACACGTACATTGTCTGACTTGCAGTTGCGTTTATGTCGATCATGTTCTCCGATACATTCTTGCTGGTATGCTTATTAGATATGTATATATACGGAATGATAAAACGCTATAAACACATATATATATATATATATATATTGCATATATAATAATTGCTATAATAATAGCAATGTACTGTAACTAACTTTACTGTAAGTTTTATGATTTAAAGGTCTCTTTATATTTTCAACATGATGGTCGTTGGTGAAATTGGTATTTTTCCTCCGGCATCAATTTTTTTCCAAATTTTCCATAAATTTTAATTTTTTTTTCCTAAGTGACACTGTTGGCTAAATCAAACAATGTTTTTAATCTTGGAGAAATCGTCGTACATATATATTACCCGCTTTATATTACATCGTGCTTATTACCAATCACAGCGGGTTATATACTCTAAGCTCGGTGGTTTCTTAATTTGCCTCTTTGACTTCTGCAAAGAAAGTATTTTTTTGGACGAACAAGGTTCAGTGTTTATGTGGTGTAACCTGTGATGTCAGTGTATTGTGATGTAACCTGAACTAGAGAGTTTGTACTGTTAAGCCAGGGGAAATGCACATAATGTGTAGACTGGAAAAAAACTTTTATTACCTTATTATACTGCTATATACAGCGCTATATCGTTACCGACATATTACTATGTAAAATCCCAACAGGAGTAATATTTTGACCGAATGGCCATTTTCATGTGTTTTTTTCCGCTTTTTCCTACCTTCGGACATGCGCAAAAGGACACAACTGGCAACAACCCCACATAAGAGAGACCATTCACCATTATTGTCCTGCAATTTTTGTCAGTATAACCTAAACCGAATTGACGTTACAGTTTCCTCATTGTCATCATCCACTGCGCTTTCAGTGAATTCAGTGCATTGTTTATTCGATTATTCTGTTTTGTTCGATCACATTGTTTTAATAACTCCATTATTACTTTGCCTGATTTATATAAGCATTATTGTATTGCGGTTGCTTTGATACCCCACTCCGGTTATTCCACTCATCTAGATCAAACGGATCTTGACTGCAGAAGATCCAAACTAATGAGCGATATATTAACATCGATATTTTTCAGAAATTATTAGCTCTATTGTTAGAAAAACACCATATTCGATCCTGTAGTCGAAATTCTCTTATTTCGTTGAGCTTTACATTTATATACCGTTTTTGTTGAAAATGTTGTCTATTCCCAACAGCGCGTTAGAACCTACGGGGAAGTTTGTTTTTCGCAAGCATGTCGCTAAGCCAACCCAGCACCTATAATTTCATAAGCGTTAGAAAGAGCCCTACTTGATACGGTAGGCACATATATATATATTTTTTTTTTTCATATCGAGAATATACGTGCTTAAGAATATTTGTCTGCCGTTACAGAACTGTTGTAGTCTTCTTACTGCTGTGTTGGCCATAGGCGTATTTGTTAAGCTGTGACTACAATGTACACATGGCCAAATAGCTATGCTGGCAACTCATGCTAGAACGAGGAAGCACGCGGGTCTTCTCATCCCTTACCTACCTACTGGACAACCAAGATAATGAAGTCGCGGAGTTGAAGCGTAAAAAAGATTCTTTATGGTCTTTGGACGGATGTTGTTGAAAAAGCTGACGGGGCGTAAATTATCGCGAAGCGATGTGAAAGAAAAAGAGACGTACCCAAAGCAACTCAGTTCTCAGTCAGGACGAAAGGGACCAATATTAAAGAAGGCAAGTATGAATCGTCCCTTGATAGCTATTAGAGATATACAATGAGACAGGGACGAAATAGGTGCTAAAGGCGTTGATTTTTCATTATAGATAAAACATAACTCTCACACCTTTATTGTAACTCTTTTATTACAAACCAGTATAGTAATAGTCAGATACGTACATCTTTTAGACGTCTCCTTATTAATTGTATACGTGTCTTTTAGCGTCTTTTATTAGGTTTGAGATGATAATGAACAACTGCATGGTACACGTTTGTACTTTTCATGGTCTAATGTTTAGTTTTCAGGTAAACGCGTTCCATAAAACGACGACCACGATTTACATAAAGCAGCCAAGCTTAAAATTCACCTGGTGATTCAATGGAAACAGCTGTTTTAGGAACGGTAGACTCAACGACAGTTGGGTATCTCCGGGAGATACGACCGACCCAAAAGTTATACCAAACTCTTATCTCTAGAAAACGATGATTTGCTTTAGTTGGGCAAGAAGTATTTATATGGTGCAAAATGCTTGAGAAGAATAGAACGGTCAACAAGGACCTGCATATGGCCTAGTTTCGTAGGGTGAACAAAGCTAGCCACTAGAAAGGCTTTATAGATAAGGCGAATTAGTCTTCTTCTAGAAATGCTAGACCGCACATGGCAAGGGCTGCGAAACTTACCCTGTAAAAGTTTGAGTAAGAGGTGTGTGTATACTATATTCCTTCGACCTAACATTGACTCTTTTGACCACTGGCAAATAAAGCTGTTAATAGTATATCTGACAATGAAATGGGTTCTAAAACCTGCTTGGACAAGTTCTTCGTTGCTAGATTTGAAAATGCCTGGCGAGAAGGAATAGATTGATTGGCAGATAGTAAAAGGTCATGCAAATTTATAGTAAGCTAGTTTGTTGCTATAGCTTGAATGAAACGTTGCGTTTTTTTGAGGTGAAAATTCGAAATCGCTCACGTTTCAACCTAGGGCAATGTTTTGTTGAGCTTAACAGCCAAATGCAATCATGTGTATGTGTATGTGTGTGTATGCGGGTTGCAAGCAGAAAAAATTACTTTCCCCATCATAGCCTCGCGCCCCGAACCTGCCAAATATTGTGCGAAGTTAAAAGTACGATACCCTATAGGTTAGGTCTGCATTGTCTAATACTAAAAGAGTCAAACAATTCAAATTTTAAAACCGCGCAAGTTTAAATAGCTCAAATAAGCAGCATTCATGGGTGTTCGCTTTCACGGGTGTAAATTCGGACCGAAAAAAAGAAGCTCAGAAGTGACCCAAATAATAATTTTCATGAACGGATACTGTCCTGATGGATGCCCGCACACAGTACCCCTGCAAACCCTACGCTCAAAGTTTTGGTACTGAGAATGGAGTACGTTTAGTTGTATCGTTTATGCAATCATTCTATAATTGTACGCTCCCATTCGACACAACGAAAGCCATTAAAAATGTATACTGGTTCATGAGAAACGCTATCCACGACTATTTATTTCTAGAAAGAACGCTAGTCGTTTCTGAAACAAAATCACAGCCTCATCGCGGTAGAAACTAATGTGCCGTTCTAGCAACTTAAGCAGAGATCAGCTACTATCCAATCTATTTTACCCTTCAGCATCTTTCAGTTTCGTTACATTATACTAACTCATTAAAATTATAAAATGTCTTTTTTGTTTGAAATTGATGGCAATTTATTGTAAGTCTCTACAAATACAAGCCGAAAGATCCTCAACAGCTATCCACACAGGGTGTCCCAAAAAATGTATTTGGAGTATGAACTTTGTATTTATATATAATTAACTATATCCAGTTCGTTGCTGCTCGCACAACGCTGCCTCTGTTATGCTTACGCAATCTCTTAAATACCCGACAATCATTTGTTATAATAACAGGTGTCTATACCAATCCGTTTTACTTGTCCAACATTCCCGAGCGGTCACTGCCTTTGTACGTCTTGCGCTGCTGCTGTAGTGTGCCGCTATCTGAATTTAAAGGCGATTTGTCTACCATTTGTCCTGACTGGCACCTCAGCATAAGAAGGACGAACACTCCGAGCTGTTGTAATTGACGCTCTCCAACTGAATTCCCTTGAGGAACTACCGAAAGCTTTCCGAGCGATCGGCGATACTATTCTTAGGCAAACTCCCTTAAACACTAACGCATAAAAGCAATTCTCGTACCTTGTATTCTATAAAATTTACATTCGCCTTATCTAGTTTGGTGGGTCGTTCCATGGACCGCCTAAGTGGCCTACCCTCGTTTTGTCCGTAATTCGCGTGTTAAAATTGCTTAGGTATCTTTGAGCTCTCTCTGTGTAACAGTGCGTTTTAAAGCCTAAGATGTGCTCTGATGAATTTTATGAAAAATTTAAAAACATCCGGCGCAACTCCCTTTCGAAGTAACAAAGCGTATTCGTTACAAACATGAATCAGTGAACTTTCCGACCTGTGGTAAGCACACATTACCGACAACTAGCAAGAACTTGGAACTTGATATGTTATCTCTGAAGCGAGAGTAGCGTCCCAAAAAAGTTTCTCGACTTGCGGATCACGCACACGTTCTGCTTGCGGTCGTAGGATTTCGACCCATGCGAGGTTGAAACCCTAGTTGACGTTTATGCGTCAGCTAATGGTTGTTTTTGAGAGCACAGTGGTTTTAGATCCCAGTAGTTCACTCTCGATATTTGCCGCAGATTCTAATCAGGTCACGGATAACCTTTTTTAGACATAGCACCTTTCCGGTATGTAGACTTGAACTTGTTACTTTATAGCGCAATTTTACCTACGGATTCAGCTGTGTTATTTTGATAAAAGTAGCAAACCAAAGACTGTCTCTGTCAGATGTCGTAAAGCAAACATCTATATCCGTTTCACTGTATATAAAAGCGGACCGACTCAACTCGTTCATTGTTTGAAAGGAACGAGCGTTTTCTTCACAGCCATTTAGCCGGTAAACGTCACACTTACGTAAGCGCTTTTCTAGCCCTAGAAACATCATGCGCATGAACAAGATCATATGCACGCAATGAGTCTAAATTTTTGTCTATTAGAACAATTGGAAGCACCAAAAGCCTCGGCTGATTTTAGCAGGATTGGTCATGACCCCCTAAGACTGATCAGACATAATGTATATTACTTGAGGGTGGGCTTATGAATCTTCAACCTTTCCCGCAGCACCTTTATTACCACCGCCTAGCGAACACTGGCGCGTTGATGCGCTATGATCGATGCGTTGAAAACGACCTTTTTGGTGGCTGGCATCCACCCTTTGAACTTTAATGGCAACATATCTGGACCCTGAGACTTTAATCTGCCTTATTTTGATAATTGAAACTATTACCCGCGTACGTTGTGCGTTAATATACGCTTCAACAGCAACCAAAATTTCGATTTAGAAGGGCGCGCTTACCGGAACACGTGTTCTGCACCGCTCGAACGAACCTAGCGTGCTTTAGGGGCTATGATGAAATTTACAGAAGTAGCATGATCTAATGATTTTCCTGATGTTAGCCAGGAACACACTGAATTTCAGCTTTATTGTTGTTACCACCATAAGATACGATTTCAGCTATATTAACATATGAGCCTTCTTCGTGAAGGCTTTTAGACGTATATTTTAACACTGGAGCGCGCTATTCGCTTGCGCACCTAATATGTTCTCTTGCTTACTTCCCTTCATGTCTCGTGGTTTGCTGTCCAGTGTTGCCCTCAGGCATTATATCAAACGGCTGGCCACCGATACGAAACGAAGTGCGTCTGTGTCTGGGTCTAACGTATCCCTAGGATTGGCTCTTGTTTGCCTATAGCACGTGCCTCTTCGTTAACAGCCATTCAGCTAACAACCCCAAAAAGAGTAGACATGCTTACTGCTTAAACGATTTTAAAAAGGAGTTCGCTTTTATTACCATTTTCATGTTCCTTTTTGATTTATCAATTGCTTTTAACACGTTCAGAAATTTCGCGGCTCTATAAAGGACTGTTTTTGTTTTAAATATCGATGGTTCGCTGCCATTATTAATTGTAGTTTTCGAATGAATGTATGTATATATGTGTGTACATATCCAGCGTCTACATAACGTAATACTAACTTAAAATACACTTCCTTGACAAGTAGTGACTTACATAAACCATTTTGCTTCCTGATTACAAGCAGTGTGAACTCCACATGCCATATAAATTTCCTCAGGAGGAGTAAAATCAATATGCTGTAGTCACCTTTCAGTTTTTGTTTAAATAAATCTGAAAAAACTTAAACTGTGCCTGCATTATTGATTTTTCTGTTCAGCATGCACACAATGTGCTTCATTGTTGCATTCTAACATCTTGTCAGCGATCAAATGCGGATATAGCATGACTTTACTACTTTGCTCCTAAGAAGTTTGCTACGAGTTTATGATTCAGTGTCTTCATGGAGGTCTTCTATAACGTTCGGAACTGCTTATACAAGCAATGCCGTTTTGCTACTCCCAGAAGTCGTGATAGTTGTATAACAAAAGCCTACATCAGTACTTTGACGGTAAACAATTGTACCTGTTACTAACCCAAACCTTTCAATCTGGTCGGCGTTAATATGGCTATACTGTATAATAATAATATAATATTTATTATTGTTATATGTTCGAAAATTGTTCTTATCGTTGCAAAACAGGTGTATCATTTCTGCATGCGCGTTCCTACAGAAGTTTTTAAACTTTTTTGAAAAATGCTGATATACTCACTATTTTTGACCTGTGCATCTTTACCACGTTATCTGCATCTGCTTCGTACGAATACAAGCTCAAGGATGCAAAAAACCAATAATAAGAAAAATAAATTTCGCATTACATTGGTCCAGTACCTATGGCTGAGGTAAAAAGTTTCAAAACGTTAGTGGGCCCTTTAAAGTCTCCACTACCGTACTACAGTAAGAGATGCATTTATTTAAACTGCTATTTAAATTAAAAATGCGGAGAGGAGTCTGTTAAGAATTACTTGTGTTCGAAGCTGTAAAGAAATATATCCGGATATTTCAAGTAGTGTCTTTTAACCTTTTGCTATTGCTTTATTAGTGTTACCTTTAAGTCTTGTGTAAATGTATTTTCGGCCTTAAAGATATATTGCTCTGAGTGTGCAGCAACAATTTTTGCTTCCGATCTTTTTAGCTAGTGGATCGAACATTTTCTGCGCTACGTTCTGCAGTAAAAATAGCTCCCTAAAAAGTGGTACCTAAAAAATTGGGGGAAAATTCCTACATGACTCCATTGGGGAAAATGTTAGCGTTATGGAGCACAACTAATTCTATTCTAATTTTACAAGTTTATCAAATACTGTTTTCGATCGTCTAACCCTATCTAATTGTTCTTTGTTTTACGGATACAACGCCCTCGGGTCTTTAAGTGTTCTCATTTGAATTATATATATATGAATTATGACTTAGCTGCTATATGCATCCGAAAATTTCAGCTTAAATTAGACCAAATTATATAGATCTTATGTTATTGAAGAATGTATGGGAAAAACTTTTGATATACAACAACACATTTGCTTCGTCATTTTGTCTTTTATTTCAAAACAGTTGCAGTTTTCTAAGTGGATCAATACTTTCTTGGATCAAACGAAAAACTTTTACTTAAATCGATCTAAGTTATAGGCATCTGCTAAACAGTCCTTTAAGAAATACTAGCTTGTCTGGAGCTACTTAGCGTGCCGAAATGCTCTAGTTATTCATTATTGGCAGACGAAACTTCGCTACTATTTACATGAAGTCTTCTTCATCAAAAGATGATGAGTTTAAAGGTAAAGATGTTACTTAGTAGTTCAAAGCAAGGCTTAGCGATTACTTCTTTGCTTTTCAAAAGTGAGAGCGTCAGTGAAATCCATCGAAGTTTGGTAAAACGCTGGGCCTGACGTTTTTAACGAAATAGCAATTCGCGATTGTAGGTTGAAGACTACATTTGGAGTTACTACATTGCAAGATTACGAAAGGAAGAATGAGTCACTGTGATAAGCAAAACAAAGCACGGACAGTGCGCCCCCATTCGCTTAATGCCGGATTCCTTGAACGTATCATGGAATCATAATAACGCGTTCCTGCAGTGTCTTATGGATGAGTGACGCAGCAATCAGCAGCAGGCGATGTGTTTACGCAACGACAGCCCCTATACTACTTAGATTATATTAGATTAGATAAGTGCCCATGATTTCGACTGTTATCGTATCTTAAAGAAAACGGCAGATGAGGCACCGTATCCTAAAATTGATCTTCTTAAAAACATCATTAATAATAAAATTACGCAATAACCGTTGAGTAGCGTCTAAAGCATTGGCTTTATTGTATAACTAATAAAAGAAACACATTCAATATGTTCCTGCGAGTACACCAAAATATCGTCGCTCTATTCAAATTTTTCGACCCGCTAAATAGATCATAACAACCCAATATAAAAATTAAGCCAAAAAGTTCTTAAGCGTCTGAGTCTCTTATTAACTGTCATCAAAGGGTTCATTTGCGAAAGTTTCAAGGCAAACTTCTCAAGTGGTTCATTTTGTACATGTATTATGAATTACCTAGAACAAATGATGAAGAATATTGTGGAGCTTTTCTAGAACATCCCAAGGACTCTGTTGGTATGAAATTTCTTTCTTTGTGCAAAAAAATAGTGGGATTCCAGCGAAAAAGTTATGTCCCTTATAGGTTGTTTTTTGCTTCGCAATGGCCAAAAATCATTAGGTAAGATCGGAATTACTTGATGATTTATCGCGCTCGACAAGTTTACCAGTGCTTTACATCTGCTTTCGAATTTTAAAAAAACAATATAAAATCAAACAAAGATCTATAACTAGCGATAGCAGTTTAGGGCGGTTTTTGGAAAAAGTACGTCGGGTTAAACAAGACCAATGATTCCTGGCTTCCTTCACATAAAAGTCGAATTAAAATATTAGAATATTTAGCAGGACGATGAATAAATTTTAGACTACGTCGATGGTCTTAGGAAAAAGATCAATACGTTACTGTCTTATAAAATTAGTACTTTATATTCCGGTTCGAAGTAAACGGGTAAAATCAAACCAAATTCTCTGAAAATTGGAAAATATCACCCAGAAAGTCGGGCAACATGCTCTATAGAAAAGCTCAGTTGGTTCCAGCGAATCTACAAAAAAAATCAAAAACTAGACGGTAGGGTATCAAATTAAAAGATGACCTTTAAACCAGAGAACGACTTCATTGAGCCGGCAAGCAAATGGTCAAACTCTACTGTCTATTTAAATTGACAAAGGACGACCGAGAGTAGAAAAGAACTTAGTGTTAAATGAACTATCTATAGTGGCTGAGTTTATTTTCTCTGAAGCTCGTTAAAGTCTGCTCGTATAAGTGGCTATTTTGAAGTGAATTTCCTGAAACGCCTCCAATGCGATTTTTTAAACGATAAAGACAGAAAGGAGCATAAGGAGATGACTGAGATAACAGCTGATAACTATCCAACTAATAATCGCCTACTTTCAAGGTAAAAAAAAAAGAACTCAGAAAATCAAAGAAAAAAAATCAGACGATAAGGTGAAGATCTCAGTGGAGCGGCTTATAGAAACTAATAATAGGTTTGTAAAATAGGTAGAAGCCTTGAATAAAAACAACGGGCCTTCGCATAGAGACCGTCTAGAAGGTAGCATTCGACTGGCTGTCAGAGACAGAACGAACCGAAAGCTGAATCGAAGCATTAGCAGAACGACAAAATCATGGCTAAGATCAAAAAGAAATGGAACAAAGTAGAGAGCACCAATAAAGACGATAATATATAAAAGTAACAGTGGTACCTGTTCAACTGAAGCTGCTGGACCGAAATTGTCGACCATCAAAGCCCAGATAAACACAAAGAGATTACATATAACAACAATGCGCAAATGTGAATATCGAACGTCTGTACAGCTAAGTAAAAACCTATGGAGAAGTACATCGAATCCCAGTAAAAAACTTATGGGGCAGGCTCTATAACGTTTGCGATGATCTTCGAAAAAAAACATTGGAATACTACCCTGCCGCTGCCCAGCTTGTCATACCTAGATGGCAAAAGCCGTGCTATCAACATTATTTCATAAGCATACCCGACTAAATCTGAACCTACCACCCGCCCGATTCTGCCCAGACAATGGACACTAACCACCTCACGCAAACCCTTCGCTGTGTTTCATTTATTGACAAGACGAGGCAACCGATACTTTGCATATAGACTTATAGAAATCGAAAATTTACATAGTATCCACCACGAAGCCATACCCTTCTGAAAATATTGCAAGCTCCGCTAAATTAAACAATGAAGGTAACTCCGAAATATTAAAAAAAGACAAGTTGTAGCACAATGAAAGGCTTTACGTATGCCGTGGTCAGGGCTACCGCTTCATCTAATCTTTCCTCTGAAAATGTTACCTGCGACATTATATGTTCAAAAACGGTACGGTTCATATCGGTCGAGTTCTCGCCAATCAGGCCAACCCATAATCTCTCGAATACCTTGAAGAAATTAATCGAGGAACTAAAAAAACTCATAGATTCGCAACACAGTGACGTAGCATCAGGCAATTTTCATCAGTCGCATGTATGTTGGGCAAGTTCCCAAAATCCTAGAACAGCTAAGAGCATTCTAAAAAGATATATTATTTGAATTCAATGTACAAGACCTTGCACGATTCATAAGCGAACCAACTTGTGATGAGCAATGAGCTGTTTCCACACTGGGTGCTGCATTGCGTGACGATGACTCAGTCTCGAAAGCAAGGTTTCAACACGGTCTCCTAAGATCAGACCAGTAGATGGTTCCATCTCACCCAAACTCGAGATCACGAGAAAATGAAATTAATACAAGACCGAACAGACTGGCTTTCATTCTTCGAGAACTGATAACAGAGTCTAATGAGAAAATTCAAATTGGTGGTGGAAATTTATATGCTCCTTATACCCGAGCAGATCAAACGACTGTATGAAGCTCTTGCAAGACCACAAACAAAGATACTAACAAGATAAACAAAGAAAGAAGTTCCCAAAAAAAACAAAAGGCAACGCGTTCTGAGAAAAAACACTATAGTACGCAGGCCAAACTTCGAAAGCATCCGCAGCTATATGCGCAACAGGATTCTAATGAGGAACTCTCTGCGTGCGATATGCCAAGCCAATAAAACATTCAATACAGACGATAAAGAGAAGGTCGAAGTCTTGAAAAGGTACTTCGAAGACACATTCAATGAAATTCGGTAACAAAAGCAAAATAGTCCAAAAGATCCTCTTTGAAACGTTGCACACAGTGTGTCCACCAAACATCCGACAAAACCTGAAGACGCTACGTCGAAAATGAGTGCCGAGCATGGCGTACACTCGAAGTGCCGGCCGTTCTTCTACAATTTAGGACAGAAAACCTTCTTGTTGGCTGGAAGCTCTCCTCGGTAGGAGGTTGTGTAAATGGTGAATATTCTGACAGTTATAATATAATATCTAGAGGTTCTCAAGATAGCTTTTTGATGTGTGTAGTCCAAGTAATTCAAAAGCTATTAAATTTTAAAGTCCACCGGATAACAACCTAGTAACATAGGTGGCATAAATTTGAAGTTTGAAGATCTAAGTTATTACACAATACGGCGGACGTTGTGTTCCGTGTCACAGAATGTTCCAACAAGTTTATTAATGATATCGCGTCAAGATTATTGGTAAAATTACATTTACAAGGATGGGGAAAACACAGTCGCATATAGTCAAAAAGATGTTTAATATTGCTGAAACCAGGACCAGGATGCATAATGATAAAAGAGGTCTTGTTCCAAAGAGGGTATCGCGTATATTCAGAAAATGAGTGCTACGCAGAAGTGTCGTTTTATAGATCTGCAGCAAAATGCGGATATATTATGTTTAGCCAATCCATACAGTTAAATACGTTAAAATAAGAAATATTTTGTTTGATCACGGTAGGTTAGTCACACAAGCTTCGCAGGTCGGGCATTCACCGTCCCTGGAGACCCTTTTACCACGTTCCATCTCATCACACCTCATTACTCTCTGTTTCACCATTGGGGGTACGAGGGATGGAACGAGGCGACACAAGGTGGCTATTGAATAGAAGGGAGTCCTCGAAAATGCAAACGGCCCAACTTCCCGTCCTGGGTCCGGGGTTGCGTATTTAGTGCAGGAAAACTATCCTAATAACATTCCTACCCAGTGCAGATGAGATGACAATTAATCTTCCAATCTCACATGGCTCCCATCTTTGCAAATAAGGACTTCATACCCTATTT